>NC_142008.1:57361501-57518982 GCF_049901715.1 Pseudonaja textilis | reverse complement strand
ACCAGCTGGTATTTTCACCCCCAGGCCGTCCCACCATCCTGCGGCCATTGAGGAAGAGCCCAGGCCAGGAGAGGCAAGCTGGAAGATGTGGGAGTGCTGCGCAAATGCAAGTAGTGTGGTGCTCCTGCACCTTCCGGCCATCTCGATTGCCGCTTCAGCCTACCTGTGCTGCCGCACCCCTCTTGCTGCAAGAGCACCATTATCTCAACCTGGCCAGCGAGGGTTGTACTGCTTTTTGCAGGTTTGTGTTTCGGCCAAAGGGTGGGGGCCAGAGGGTGGGCGGGCCATGTGAGCAGTGCAGCCTTGTATTCCTATGCAGCCTGGATTAATTGCTTTGGGGGGTGCTTTGGGGGGGACATTTCTCTGTGGACCATCAAAATTTTCTCTTTTTTAAAAAAAATTTTTACTCAGTTTTTCACATTAAAAACAAAAATCTCTTTTTAGTGGACAACATATTTCCAGGTCATCACCTTTACATACAAATATGACAGCAATTATACATTCATATATGCATACTTAATTCTATTATTACCTTTTCCATTCCAAATTTTCAGTATGGAGAGAAACAAACACTTTAATCCTAGCCTCTTTCATAACCCTAACCCTCAGTTGAAACATCTTTTTGTTTCATTTCAATTATTTCAAATATAATCCTTTAATATTTATTTTAAAAATAAAGAAAACAATATGTTTTTGCCTAATAATAATAATAATAATAATAATAATAATAATGGTTATCAATGTCTTTCCTTGCTTTTAATAGTCTATATTAACTTATTAATTTAGTTGGTTCTTTAGTCTGTCATATTCCTTTTCCATTACACATTCTTTTTATAAATTCTAGATTAATACAAATTTTAACACTAAAGAAAAAAAAAAGAAGTATAGGTTTCCCCCCTTTTTACTGCTTTGAGTGTGATACCTCAATGTTAAATATACCTTTATTCCCTCATCTTGATTCCCAATAAACCATTATTTTTAAGAAGTTACAATAATAATCATTACATCTTTTCATTTGGATTCCATGCAGCATATTCCCCCCCTTAATTTTTAATAAGAGTTATCAGTATCTATATTACCTATTTTCTAAATATTTTTAATTGCAGAAATATTCTTATTACCCCCTTGTCACCCTGCAGAATCCCTTTTTAATTCATCAACCATTATCTCTGAAAAACAATTTCTTTTCAACATTTTACTATTTCCGTATTTCTTTATTCTCCATCGAGCTGCTCCGAGCATCCAGAGTGGGAGGTGCTCCAGTCTCTGCACTCACAGGCTGAGCTTTAATTGAGGAGCAGCTCCTCCCTGTCCATGTGACTCCTCGGAGCGTTCCCCAGTTTTCAGCTCAGCCTACCATGAGGACAGGCAGCTTTTAGCAGACTTCCTTGGCGATTCAGAATCTAGCAAATTGTGTTCAGGTTTGAATTTTCCCTTTAGTCCTTGGCCCCTGCACAACTGGGTTGTTGCTCATTGTAAGAGGAGCGTTTTCTCGCCCCTCGGAGGATAGAAAGCAGGGGAAGAACAGCACCTTCGCGCCCCCATCCTCCTTCTACCTGCCATTGCCTTGAAGCCGTGCTGCTCGCAAGCAGCAGCTTCCTTATAACGTGTTTCTTGGCGCGCTGTTGCTCCTTTCCCCACAGACATGCCTTATGTAAAGGAGAATGATTCCTCCTCTCTGCCCCTCGTTCCGCTGCGTTTTAAGCTGCTTTTTTTTTTCCTGAGGAGGCAAACTCCCATCCCTGAGCCTTGGCGCCGGCCATCGGCCGCCATTTGAGCATTGCCTCATGGTGGCCGCCATTTTCTTTAAACTAATTCGCTGCGGTGACTGTTCTGAGGCCCAAAGCAGGACCGGAGGCCTGTTTGGTGCCCCTTTGATCAATTAGGCATTGTGGCTCCTAGCCCTATTGCCTGTTATTGTAACTTGTTGGCTATCCCGCAGCCGGCTCAGAGGCGAAAGTAATGCGAGTACCAATACCTCCCATTTTGGCTGGGAGGCAACTGCATGAGGCCCACCCTTCTCTTTTATTTTCTTTTGGCCTCAGCGTTCATTTGGCTAATTTGACTGCTTTCTCTAATTTATTTAGTGTGTTTTCTGTCCATCTGGAATTAAATACTATAGTACTCCGGTACTCTAGTCCTTAATTGTTCATATTCCCATTTCCTTTTTTATTGTTTTTATTTAATAATAATAGTAATAATAATAATAATAATAATAATAATAATAATAATAATAATAAAAATGAATAAATAAATAGAAATCATATATTCAGATATAAATAATACTAATACTAATACTACTACTAATAATAATATTAGTAAGGACAAAAAAAATTTCCAAAAGCGGGACGTGGACCAACTGTGAGACATCCGGCCTTGTTGTAGGTCGAACTCCTAGGTGAGCCAACCGCCTTCTTTGGTTACTATCATACATTACTTTCGCTCTTTATTATGGCAGAGGACAACCCCAGAGGGCCTTCCTTGAAGGCCAAATCAAAGGCACACCATTTGCGCAGGCAGGCCAAGGGAACACCTAAGTCTCTCAGAGAGAGGCGTTAAAACACCGCGTCCAAGCGGTGGCGTAGAGGTGGAGCTCTCACCTGACAATCAGGAGGTTCGTGAGTTCAATCCTAGGTAGAGGCTAATATTGAGAATAATGGGTTCCCCTGCTGCAGCAGGGGGTTGGACTAGATGACCTCCAAGGCTCCTTCCTTTTTTATTGAGAAGGAATTTGATGAACATTCAAGGGGCTCAAGCTCCATAATCCAAGTACTTCCTTCTTCTCCAGGCCAGGTTTTCTCCTCACCCAGAGCCGTCCATCCGCTGTCACCAGCCACCCGGACATCCAGGGCTACCTTTAATCCGTCAGCCAATGGCCTACAGCATGATGAACCATCTGCAGACCCGGTTCCAGACAGGATCGGAGAATGGATGCAGCTGGCTACCTGCCAAGGTACCGCAGAAGGTCTCCAGCAGATGACCAGACCAGGTCTACCATCAATGGTTCCTAATATCGAAGCTGTTTCTGGCAGAGCTTTCCCCAGACCGAAACCTCACTGAGGTCAGATACTCCCTAGGGGTATATCAGCCCCCTGAAGGGGAGAAGGCGGAGGAAGAGGAAGCAGGCCTGGGTCACTCAGGCAAGTGGAAAAGGTTAATATGGGGTCCTTACACTACTCTGAACCTTTTCAGAGGTGGACCCAATGGAATTAGGAATATCGGAGGATGTGGGTATTACCCCTCCCAGCCCACATTCATGGGTTTGTTCAAACCCCACCTGTTCAAGCCCTTTTTGTTTAAGGCAAAGATATTCTGGTCTGGGGTCACAACCCTCTTATTGCCCCAGCAACCTCTGGTAATCCAGAAGTCCATTTTCAGACTACACGGTTGTGGAGGCTGAAGTGATTCCTACTCCACCCATTCTTCTAACCTGGTAGCAAAACAATTGGCTTCTGCAGGGGCGCCTCCGCCCCTCCAATCGGGATAGGAGATTTTTAATCTCGATGCAGAGTTTCCACCCTGTAGAGACTCCCAATGTTGACGGGTCCATAGGGGTTGGACCTCCCCTATCCCAAGTGATGCTCTGGAAGCCTTAAAGCCAGAGGACAATTGGGCCAAATTAGGCGTTTTGCCGGACGCAGCATCAATCTAATGCTTGGCCCACTTGAGCAGCCACCGCTGCTTCCTTCTTTACACGGTCCTCCATTAGAAGGCTCCATCAATCAAAGCAGCAGGTCCCCCCATCCAGTACTAGGCCACACCAGGACATTGCCAAGCTTATGGCAGCAGCAGATTTCTCAGCCGTCGCTACTCCATGCCGTTAAGTTTCCACCAGGGCTATTTCATCCCAGGTCACAGCCGGCGTCGATCTTGGCTTCAACGTTGGCAAGCAGACATATATATAAAAAATAATAATTCAAAAGAAAACAAGTTAAATTGGCCTCTGCTCCCATCTCAGGGGGCAATCTCTCCGATCCAGCCCTTGGACCTTATTAATGGAAAACTGATATATTAAATAAAATAAATAAATAAATTTCTTACGTCTCTCTTTCCCAGACCTGAAGGCAGAGTATCCCAGCCCTTTCGGAGGGGACCCCTTCGAACATCCTATCAGACAGCTTTCTCTCCCAGGTTTCAGAGAAGCCCTGCCTCCCGCGGGCCCAACTCCAGGATCGAACCGACTCCCGGTTCCAGCTCCAAGAAACCCCTTCGGGGCACAGGCAGTAAACCTCCCGGCACCCCAGATAAGTCCCTCACTCCTCATCCCATGGGCGGATGCCTCAAACTCCTTGCCGAGGATGCCTGGGTTAGGGACACTATCAATTCGGCCTTTTTTTCTCCTGAATTTCAATCTCCCCAAGCATTTCAGGATACCCCCTCTCCCAAGATCGCAGGAAAGATACTAAACGTGGACTAGTAGATGCCGCTATCCAGCATCTTATTGAATCAGGCCTACGTGCCCGTCCCACCCCTTAAACACTCCGGAAGGTAGAGGCCCATTTTTTATTTGAAAAGGATCAACCGGTTCATTCTCCGGCATAAATTTAGGATGCACTCGCTACAACCTATTCGTCAGGGTACCAGGAAAGGAGATCGGCTCACTTCCATTGACTCCTCTGAGGCATACCTACATATCATTATTTGACCCTCCTGTTTCAATATTCTCCGATTCGCTACCACAGTCAACACTTTCTATACGGGACCCTTCCCTTGGCTTGACCTCGGCCCCGAGAACCTTCATCAAGAGCCTCGTGGCTCTGATGGCTCTCCTTAGAGTCTTCCCCATCCGCATGTCGCTATTTCTGGATGACACTCTTATCCTGTCCCCTTCCAAACTCCAAGCAGAAAGGGACACCAGAACCCCACAACGCCTTACGTTGTCACCCTCCCGCTCTCCAGATGCATGGGTCCTGTTTATTGGCAAAAGCCGGTTATCTCCATCCACTGAATAGCATCCAGAAATCGGTCCAGGAGATCAGGCGGGCACAATAAAGGTAGCATTACTGGACTTAGTAAATTGCTTGGCTTCATGTATTCCATGGATTGGTTTCATGCATTTCATTTTCCTTGGGACTGTCTGCATCCCAGATCCTTCAGTGGTTCCGCCTCCAAGCAGCGATCGAGAGGTAGCAACCCAAACTCCTGGCGAAGGCACTTCAGAGGTCCTCGTGTCCCTCCTCTGGTGGACCAGACCTGCCATCGACAGAGAGCATTACTTCAGGGAATCTCCCTCGCCACAGACGCCAGCCTTCCGGATAGGGAGTTACCTCCACTCGTTCTCAGCTCAGGGCACATGGTCAGCAGCCAAGCTACGGTGCAGCATAAATTGGCTGGAGCTTCACGCTGTATACCTGGCCCTACGCAGCTTCCTCCCCCAGGTACACGGACGCCACATCTTCATTCTGACAGGCGCACGTCATCAGACAGGGGGACACACACCCATTTGGCTCATGAGGGAGGCTAAGTGTCTCTGTCGCTGGGCAGAGACCAACCTCCTTCCACCAGGGCAGCTTACATTGGGGGCCTCAAACATTCAGGCAGACTGGCTGAGCAGGACCACTATAGACCAGTCAAAGTGGCGCCTGCTCCTCTCCCTGTTCAGGGAAGCCTCAGCAATATCAGACCAACCACTAGTGGTGCCATTTGTATCATGTTCAATGCCCAGCTCACGAGACCTTTCTCGAGGTACCCCGCTTTGGGGGTGGAGAACCACACCGCCTTATGTTGTCCCTGGCCCTCAAGGCTGCTTACGCATTCCCCCACTTCCGTTGATCCCCAGGGTGATCTTAAGGCTGATTCGCGAGAGGGCGGAACTCTCTCGGCTACCCCACACTGGCCCAGGAGACTGTGGTACACAGACTTTCGCACCCCGTCAGTGGCCCTTCCCTGGAGAATCCCACTGGGCAGAGTCTCGTTATCTCAGGGACCCCATCCGAACCCGCAGGGGCCTCATCTGGCCATCGGAAGGTTGAGCAGGACCGTTTAAGGAAAGAAGGGCCTGCCAACCAGGCCATCTATACCATTCTGACAGCAACTTGGTCCTCAACCACCCGTACGTATATATAATGCCACATGGGACATTTTTCTTGGTAGATGATGCCGCAATCACATAGTGATCCACTCTCTCCATCTATTGCACAAATATTAGCCTTCATGCAAGGCGAACTGGATAAAGGGCTAGCCCCTAATTCTTTGAGACGACATGTTGCAACCTTATCAACTGTCATCTCCTGTGGCAATATTGGCTCGCTTCCACCACCCTCGCATCCGAGCATTCCTTAGAGGAACTGCCAGCTGGCATCCTCCATTGGTACACCGATACCCAACTTGGGATCTTAATTGGGTTCTCCTGTTACTGCTAATCCTCCCTTCGAGCCCTTAAGGGAGACATCACTTCAATGACTAACGTTCAAACTAGTGTTTCTAGTGGCAGTCTCATCTGCTCGTCGGACATCTGAAATCGCAGCTCTATCCGCCAGAAGGATCTCGCCGTTTTTCACGCTGATCGGGTGGTCCTACGACCAGACCCTTCCTTCGTTGCCCAAGGTTAACTCAGCCCTTCACGGATCGCAGGAACTTTTTCCTTCCTAAAGGTTGTCCCAGTCTCTCTCGAGAGAGAGGGAAAGACACTGGCATTCTTCATTGTCAGGCGTGTGCTTCGTATTATATCAGCTGCACTCAGCCTTTCAGGTGGTCGGAATCATTATGCTGTTCGTTTCAACCTAAGACACTGGGTATCAAAGTATCCCCGTCGACTGTAGGCCGTTGGATTAGAGCTACACTCTCCAAGGCCGACTTGGTTCAAACACTCCTGTTCCCAGAGGAATAACCGCACATTCCACAAGGAGTGCGGCTACCTTAGCAGTTTGGGCAACTCAGACATTGATCAATGACACCTGTCGAGCGGCCATCTGGTCGTCCCTGTCAACTTTTCATTCCTCTTTACAAGATTGATAGTTTGCTTCAGTCGAAGTGTCCTCTGTCAGTTGAGCCCTACAACAAGTTGTTTAGAAACCAGAGGAGATTCCGACCCAGACGAAGTCCCTCCCATAGGACAAGCCACGCTTTGGTATGTCCCACTCTGGATGCTCGGAGCAGCTCGATGGAGAATGGGCATTGGTGCTTACCTGATACGCCCTTTCTCGTCGAGCTGCGTAGAGCATCCAGCCCCACCCTAATTTAGCCGTCTGGTGGGGAATCCTGTTTCGGCCAATGAATCAAGGAGTCAGAGATTAATGTTTTACAATGGTCAGGATGAGATGATAGTGTTTGTCTGCTCGTCTTCGTAAAACTGGGGAACGCTCCGAGGGAGTCACATGGACAGGGAGGAGCGTTCCTCAATTAAAGCTCAGCCTGTGAGTGCAGAGACTGGAGCACCTCCCACTCTGGATGCTCTACGCAGCTCGACGAGAAAGGGCGTATCAGGTAAGCACCAACGCCCATTTCATGTACCTGTTTCTTACTGCTTCTCCTCCCCCTCTTTTCCCCATATCTTTTCTCATTCCAGTTTATATCCCTCTCTTTTTTAATATCTTCCTTTCCCCTTTTCTGCTGGGACTTTCTGCCTTTCCCGACTTCACAGGTATTCCCCCTTTTGATTGCCTTCTTAAATCTCAACTTTTTAACCTTCCTTCTTTCCCCACTTCTTTGTAGTGTTCTTTGTGTTAATTGTCTATTTAAAATGTCTTCTCCTTGAATCGACTCCTCCTCCTCTGAAGCTCTTTCTTCTTGTTCTTCAATCACCATTTCCATTTTTTCTAACATAGAGCAAAGTGATTCACCTCTTTCCTGTAATAATTCTCTCATATTTTTAAGTTCCATTTTTAATTCCCGAAGAGATATCATCATTACACACACTTATATTTTATGATCATTAAAGTCCACAAAAAAAAAACTACTTTTACTTTCCTTCTTTCTTCTTTCAGTTTTCTAAAGTTCTCAATTATTCCAGCCCAGGGTCTATACCAAAAACATCAATCAATCCCACAGTCAGTCTTTCCTTGCTTTTTTCTTTATTCCGGTTCTGCTTTCCCTTTCTAAGATTCTTATTTTGTTTCAATATTTCTTTAATGTTATATCCACACAAGTTCATTCAGAAACAGGATGCTTTCCCTTTTGTTTGAGCTCAAGTTTTTGTCAAAAGGTGGCACTCTCCATTATACAAATTATACATTATACACCTTTTCCCCTATTTTTTTTATTTAGGGTTTTTCCAACCTCAATATTCCAGCACAGTCCAGTCTCCAATTTGTAAACTTTATTATTATTATTTTTTGACAATCTTAAGTCCAGCTTTATTTTATTCCTGTTTATTGCCAAAATATTTTAGTCCAATTTAGTTAAATCTTTAGTTCCGGCTTCTTCCTTTCCCGGTTCGAAGCCCTGCTTAGCTGTCAAAAATATTTTATTTTTTTCCCTGTCCCTTTGTAATTTCACCACTCACTTTTCTTAAAAATTCCATGTTACCCTAATCCCAGGGTACTTTTGTTTAGTTGTATTGCCCAGTTGTCCCGGTTCAGATGTTATCCACCTCTTTCTTCCCTCCTGCACAAATCTTAGTCGAGCTGAGTCCTCCTCTTTGGGGTGGCCATTTTAAACCACCGCTATAGTTATCTTCAGGGGGGAAAAAGACCAAGCCCAGGGGGGGAGATGCGGCTCCTCTCAACCTGGCTTGCGGCTTCCCCTTACTCCACCATCCCTCCAAGGCAGCTTCAGCCCCTAATCATAATGACCAGGGCTCTCCAACGAAAGAGCACAGACCATAGCCTCAGAGAGTCACGATCTATGGTCCATCAGCGAGGAGGCTCCGCCTTCTTTCCCAGGACCACCAAAATTTTCTCACAGACCACCAGTGGACTGCAGCCCACCAGGTGGTGACCAGAACACAATGATCTGGGTTGCCACAGACCTTTTCTCAAAGCAGGCTCACTTCATCCATTTGGCTGGTGGTCTGCAAAGCCTTGGATGAAGCCAAGGCTGCCTATAAAGCACAAGCAGATAAGAAACAAATAGAGCCTAAACCTTACAAAGTGGGGGAAAGTTTACTTTTCCACCAAGTTTCTAAAATTTTTGCAGTAGTCTAAAAAGCTAGGCCCAAAATAAATTGGGCCTTTCCCTATCATTTGTATTATTAACCCTGTCATGGTGGAACTCCCTAAGTGCTTATGGCAAGTCCATCCCGTTTTCCATTGTAACTTGCTGAAACATGAAGTTACCCTGACCTTCATCCAGCTATTACCCCTGTTCCATCCCCTATTATGGTAGGGGGTGAACAATATTTTGAAGTTCAAGAATTTTAGACTCTAGGAAATTCCATGGAACCACTCAGTACCTGGTAACTTGGAAACACTTCCCCTTCTCACAAAATGAATGGGTTCAGATAAACCATGTGCATGCCCCTAAATTAATATCTATATTTTATCAATTGTACCCTGAGATTCAGCTGCCAAGATTGTTATAAAGAATGTAAGGGGGTGTGGAGGAGTTGGAAAGTTCAAGGTTATTTTGTATTCCAGCTGCAGTTAATCGGTTCTCGTGATTAATGAAGTGTAAGAAGTGGGAGGAGAGAAGGTGGATTTTGTGAAATGCGCTGAAAATGACTTTCAGTTTGGAAATTGACTAGAAGTACTAGGGCTGTTCCTAATAAATCAGTTGGAGATTATACTTGTCTCGGAGTGATTGATTACAATGGACAATTCTGGATGCCTAACATTTATTTCCAAACTCTGACTTTTCCTTTCTAAAGGGGTTTGGCTGATACCCCGGAGGTTTTTCCCAGAGATGGAAAAAGACCAACAATCAGCTGAAGTTGGGGATGTGCAAGAGTGAACTGGTGGAGGGGGGGCTTCTGGAGCATTAGCTGGGTCTGCCAGCCCCTGTTTGGAGGAGATGATGGATGCCTTCAGAATGGCAGTGGAAGAAAAAGATTTGGGAGCTATACCGAAGCGTTTCAGCTCAAGGAATTTTTACAGCCTGGATTTAACCGAGCTGTCTGAAGAGAAGTCTTTCTCCAGCCCCGTGTATACGGCTATTGAACCAGGTTGGAGGGAAGAGAGACAATTTGAGTCGGAATTCTCTCAAGAAGACATCCCCAAGATTTATCATGGGAGTCCATTGATGGCAGATTTACCACAACAGTTCCAGAATTTAAAGGTGACAGGCTCGGTCTCACAGCCTGTTTGGATGAGTGGAAGCTTGAGACAACCCATTTTCACTTATTCAAGTATCGTGAGGGATGAGGAGATTATACAGATGCCAGGTGGAGAAACCCAGCAAGAAGCATCGACTGATAGAGATATGCTGCAACCTCCGAGGCAATCCCCTCATTTCCCAGAATAAAGATTACCCCCTGCGGAGAGTATCCCTCCAGGGTGGGGATTTTATCCAGGCCAGGGGTGGATTCAGTGCCAATGGCAGCCAGCACCAACAAAGTCCTGGTCTGAAGGGGGGTTGCCCAGACAGCAGACAGCAGCCACTTCCCCTCCACCTGGCCAGGGAACCAGGCCACACCCATCTTCCTCATGGCAACCACAATTGCAGCCCCAACCGACAGCGAGGCCACAGGTACCCCTATTCCAGGGAGGCAACATCCAGCCGGTATTCAGGGGGCCTACCCAGCCTACGTACACCACCCGGCCTCTTCCTTTCACTCTAGTATAACCTGCAGGGGCCTGGCCTGTGCCACCTCCGCAACCAAGACCCAGGCTGGACCAAATATCCTTTAAGGCAGTATTCGATGGCCGCCATGAACATTTCAATTACTTCCTCACTCGAATCCAATCCCATATAGAACAATTTGGAGATCAATACACCACAGAGCATGGTTTGTGTTAGGAATGTAAGTCACCTAATAGTTGGGTTGGAAAATATATAAACCAGGATAGACATTTTAATACTGTCTCTTTAAGAGAATGCTAAAATGGTAATTGGGTATGGTTCCTCAAATGGCCATAAGATGGAGCCAGAAACCTGGCTTGTCCTGTTCTGGTGTTTTCTCGAGGGCATTGCTGTTCCTGTATTGACTGTTATTCTTGGATTTGATGTAAGTCTGTTACTGAACTGTTTTTGATATTGGATTTTGATATTTGGATTATCCTTGGACTGAAAAATAGACTGCTTTAACTGTGAATGACTTCGACTGCTTGTTTGGACTTTGCTTGAATGTTTATAGGAAGTAAAAACCTACATTTTACTATACAGTGTATCTGTGTGCTAGTTGTGTGTTATTCTTCACCACTCTCACTATGTCTCCCTGTGAGCGCTCATTCTCCTAATGGGGAATTACCTCAACAATTTGGTTACGGCCATAACAGATGGGATGAATGAAGGGGATGCTTCAGATTGGGTGGCCCAACTAAACAATGAACAAGCCCCCGAATTATACGATGTCAACGGATTTATTCAATTATTAAGGCTCAGATTTGAAAATCCAGACAGGGTGGCAGAGAATGAAGAGAAGTTAATGGAAATAAGACAAGGCAAGTGACCCTTGTCAGATTTTATTTGGGACATTAGAAGGGTCGCAGGCCACTTCATGGATTGGCCTGAAAGAATGACTTTATACTACTTTAAAAATGCCATTGATCTAGAAGCAAAGAAGGCCTGTGACATTAGGGGAATACCGGAGACCTTACAAGCATGGTATACCACCTCCCTCAGCTTAGACCACAGCATCAACCCACACAAGAAACCCCTTCCGGCAGGCCGGCCTAAGAATTGTGGCTAGGAGACTGCTGACCAGACCAGTTGAAGCTGCTCGTACCCAACCCAATAGGATGCTGAAATGTTACTGCTGTGGCCAACATGGCCATAGAGCAGCAGACTGTCTGGCCTCTGCTCCTGTACCACAAGCACCATAATCGAAGTCTAGTACAGCTGGTAGAGGTCGTAAAAATCAAGGAAAACCTCCAGACATTAGCCGGTTTGCTAGACACCAGGCTGGCACCACGTCCCCGAGAACCTGACCGGTGAAGACGACCCAATGGTAAGTGATCCCATCATACCTTTCACAGTCAAGGTCAAGTTAGTGGTACTGAACACGGGGAAGGCCAGAGAGTTAGAAGCCATCATTGATACTGGGTGCTCTAGATGCCTTATTGGACTCCCTATCAAACAATTGGGCATAAAGACTAATCCACTAAAGCATCCAATCAGATTTGAGCAAGTGGATGGGTCATTAATTTGGGGGACCCCAGCCACCCAATTGACAGAATTGATCAAGATGGAATTAGGGTCCCACCGTGAGCTCATACGCTTCATAGTGGCCCCTAGGATGTCAGAATCAATCATATCAGGACTTGCTTGGCTAGACAAATGGGCCCCTACGATCAAATGGGAGGATGGATTCAGGAAAATCCTCATTGGACTGGGCCCATTGCCCTCTCTTCCTCCCACTACAAACCACCAGTCAACTTGAACCCAAAACCTGAGCCAGAATCCACAGCATCCCACCTTCCACCAGATAAACCCTAGATGCCCGACCAATACAAAGACTTGGCTGAAGCATTCAGTGAAGAAAAATGTAATGTTTTACCTCCCCATCGAGCCACTGATTGCGCCATAGAATTAGAAGAGGGGCTCCCAAAGTGTTTATGCAGCTCATCAATGAGGTGCTACACCTGCACCTTTATCGGGGGGTCCTTGTATACCTGGTGACTTCCTTATCTTCAGTGAAACCATGGAAGAACATGTTCAATTAGTCCGACAAGTCCTAGAAAAACTTCTAGCCATCAAATTATATGTGAAACTCTCAAAATGCTAATTCCACAGAGTCGCTGGATTATTTAGGCTACCGAATATCCAACCTGGGAATTGAAATAGACCCCAGAAAGGTGAAAACAGTGCTGGACTGCCAACCCCACAGAACCCGAAAACAACTTCAAAGTTTTTTAGGGTTTGCTAACTTCTATAGGCAATTCATTCCCTCCATTGCTGAAGTTGCCCTCCCATTAACCGAGTTATTAAAAACGGGCCTGTCACCCACCAAACCAAAGCCAAATCACCCCCTGGCTTGGACCATGGACTGTCAGAAAGCTTTTGAGACCTTAAAATGCCTCTTTGCAACTGAGCCCATCCTCCAACACCCAGACGCAACCAAGCCTTTTATTGTCCAAACAGATGCGAGCGATGTAGCGGTGGCAGCAGCTCTACTGCAAAAAGACTCTCAAAACCAACTGATGCCTTGCACTTATGTGTCCAAAAAACTGACAGACACAGAACGAAGATGGGCATGCTGGGAGAAAGAAGCATTTGCCATACGATGGGCTTTATTAACTTGGAGGCATTTCCTAGAAGGTGCAGGAGCCCTTCGAGGTATGGACTGATCACAAAAACCTTGAGGCTCTAAAGACCCTTAGGAGATTATCTCCCAAACAAGTCTGATGGGCCCAATACTTCAAGCGGCTCAACTTCAACATTAAATATATCCCCAGAGGGAAAAATGTATTGGCAGACGCCCTGTCCAGAAAACCTCAGTTTGACAGCCACCAAGAGGAAATAGTACAAGCCTTAATTTCAGGAGCTCAATATGCAGGCCAAGTAACCACTCAAGCACAAGCCAAACGCCTGGAAGATAAGCTGAACGCAGAATTGAAAACTGCCCTATTGACCAATCCTTGGTTCCTGGACCATCAAAATGAGTTAACAGTGAATGAGGGACTAGCTTGGAAAGGGACTAAGTTTTATGTACCCACAACCCTAAGACTAACTGGTACTAAAGTGTAGCCACAACTCACAGCTGGGAGGCCATTTTGGATTCTTAAAAACCCTACATTTACTAAGAAGACAGTTCTGGTGGCCAAAAGTGAAACCTGACGTCGAGGACTATGTTAAAAGTTGCTCAATTTGTGCCACAATGAAACGCAGAACTGGAAAAACCCCTGGCCTCCTTCAACAAGTCGCTGAACCAACCCAACCCTGGGAAGAAATGGACTTTATTGTGGAATTACCTGAGAGTGAAGGAAATATGATCATTTGGACTGTAATTGATTTATTCTCTAAACAAGCCCACTTTTTAGCCTGCAAAGGACTTCCATCTGTGAAAACGCTTGCAAAGTGTTTGTGAAACATATCTATAGACTACATGGAGTATCTCGTAGAATAACATCAGACAGAGGGGTACAGTTCCGCAACATTTTGGAGGGAATTTTTGAAGTCCATTGGGTCCTCCCAAGGATTATCCTCAGCTTTCCATCCAGCTTGTAATGGAGCAGCAGAGAGGGCTAACGCCATGATTGAACAATACATTAGATGCTATGTAAATTATCAACAAGAAAATTGGGCTAAGTTATTACCTTTTGCAGAGGTTGCTTACAATAATGCAGTACATAGCAGCACAGGATTGACTCCATTCCAAATCAACACTGGAATGGACTGTCCCGATGCCAGAGTTATCTAGATCAGCAGTTGCCAACCAGTGGGCCATGGAAAAATTTGGGGGGGGCGCAGAAGAAATGGCTCCCAAAAGCAATTAATCTGGGCCGCACAGTTCTTGTGCCTCCCGGATCTCCAAGGGACCCCAGAGTCAGGTCCTTGAGATGCATGTGCCAACCAACTTCTATACCCAGCGGCGGCGGCAACAGCAGTCCCCTCCCCCAGCACCTGCTGTCAGCTTTTCCCCATTACTTCTCTAGCTTTGAATTGCTCCCAGCTCTCTCTCTTTCCTTCCGCCCCCCGGCCCCACGTGCAGGCAGGAAAGGAAAGGGAGATGGAGCCGTGCACAGTTCTTCCTTTTTTCAGCCCTTGCTTCCTCTCCCAACATCGAAGCCTCGGAAATCCGGGCAAAACCACCACAGCGGTAGCGTCCTGAGTTGCCCTAGCATGCTCGGTTAGTTAAGAATCGCCCTACTCAGAGAAGGAAGTGGTGCTGGAGGAGGAGAAGGCAGTAGTGGAGAAGCAAGCAACTCAGGGCGCTACCACTGTGGCGGCTTCATCTGCGTTTCCGAGGCTTCAATGTTGGGAGAGACAGCAAGGGCTGGAAAAGGGGAGAGCTGTGCACAGCTCTGTCTCCCTTTCCTTTCCTGCCTGCACGTGGGTGGGGGGAGGAAAGAGAGAGAGCTGGGAGCAATTCAAAGCTAGAAAACTAATGGGGAGAGCTGACAGCGGGTGCTGGGGGAGGGGACTGTTGTCGTCGCCTCTGTGTGTGGGACCGTGCATTTCAGGGACCTGAGCCGGGAGGCATGGGAACTGCAAGTGGGAGCGTTTGATGATTTCGAAGAACTCCTGGAACACGATAGATTGGTGTTTTGTAGGTCTCAGTGAAAGAGTGAGCTTTGTTTCGTCTCCTTTCCTCCCCTGGTAATGCGAGATATGCTTTTTTTCCCCTCCACCCCCAAATAATCACTGGTTGTGGCTGGGTTTGGCAGCAAAGTTCTAAAGTGAGCGAAGTGCCCCCAGGGACCCCTTTCCTTGCCTGTCTCCAGGTGACTAGAAGAGCCCCTCCCCCCCCCCGCTTTTCCTCGGCTGCAGATCTGAGCCTCTCAATCTCCACCCAGGATCTGAAAGGAGCTCCCACTTTCTCCCCCTCCCCTCCCCCAATTAATCATCAAGAGCGGCAGTCCTTCTGCAGGCAGAAGGAGTAGCAGCCAAGGGGTGCTGACCCCCAAGGAGAGAAAATTCAATGATTCTTGTAATGTTTTGTAAAATTCTGCCAGAAGTCCATCTGGGCCTGGTGCCTTTCCATTATTTTGTTTCTTAAGTGCTTCAGTTAACTCCATCATCATTATATTACTTTCTAACATAGTTTCAATCTCTTTAGATATCTGGGGTAAATTAGCGTGCGTTCTGTAAATACTGTTTAACTCTTTCCTCATCAATATTCTCTTATGTGTATAGTTTCCCATAATAATCTTGAATAATTTCCTTCTTCTCTTTACTACCATAGCAAACTTGGCCTTGGTCATCTATTAATTGCAATATTTTCCTTGATTCTTTCTCCTTTCTCAATTTATATGCTAACCATCTACCTGGTTTATTTGCATCTTCAAAGTAGTTCTGTTTAGCACCTCTATTTTTTGTGCTAATTCTTATTTTTCTATTAGACCCATCTTATGTTTAATTATATCCATTTTTAACTTAATGTCCTTTTTCTGTGGCATTTTCTGTAGCTCTTTTTCTAGTCC
This sequence comes from Pseudonaja textilis, assembly GCF_049901715.1. NCBI lineage: Eukaryota > Metazoa > Chordata > Lepidosauria > Squamata > Elapidae > Pseudonaja > Pseudonaja textilis. Next base: position 57,502,864 of record NC_142008.1, on the reverse strand, counting down.
TTTATACTCATTTTCTAATGCCTTTGTCTCAGAGTGATTGATTACAATGGACAATTCTGGATGCCTAACACCTCGCTGATTTATGTTTTCTTTGTCTCCCCTTCCCTCTTTTTTTTCTTTTAGGTGGACTTCCCATTTTTCTAGGGGAGTGTGGAATGTCAGGTCCAATATATTTCTGTTGGGATGCTGGCATTCTAGTATGAGGGGGGAGGATTGTAGAGATCTCTATATAAAGTTTCTGTTTCTGTTTCTTGCATTGCTGTACTTGGGAAGGGTTTTGTTTGCACTGCTTTAAATTACTGTTTTTAAGTGGGAAAATTTAGTTCATGCCTAGATCTCTTGCTATCATAAGCCTTTAAATAAAAGCCCCTTTTGGAACAACTTCAGTTTCAAGAGTCCCGCTTTCTTGGGAAGATTTGTGAAGCAAGACCTTACAAATATCTAAAATTAAAAGAAACTTTCCTTGGACTGCTTTTATATTAATCTATAAAGTCATTAGTAGTACACAAATTTGCTTCTCTAAGTAAATTTATCCTACTGTTAAACAATGTAAATTTTGACATTGTGATGGCATAATGTGACAGTATTGGATTTGGTATTGTAGGAAGATCTTCGAGTTGATGGCCGTGGCTGTGAAGATTATAGATGTACAGAAGTGGAAACAGATGTGATATCTAATACAAGTGGCTCTGCTAGAGTAAAACTTGTGAGTATATCTAACATTATATCCTGTCATATTCACTAATTTTATGAAATCAGCACATTTCATTACTTAAGAGTTCTAGTATAAGATGCTATATTTAAGTTAAAAATTAAATAATGGCTCTTATAGGTCAGAATGTACTTGGTATGAAAATTCAAGAAATATTATTTTCAATTACCAAATTGTGTTTATGCTAATTGGCAAGTGGAAGAAATTGCTACAAGAATAATCTAGACTTTATTTATAGATGTGCTCGGGGCCTCACTCCCAATAATACAAGACTAACTCCATGATAGCTGCGTACATTTTTGTGAACAAATGCTGGACAGAGAGCAAGCATTATGAGTTTTTGAACATAAAGTAACATAAAATATAATTAACAGCTGTTGTACAGCTATACGGGTATTGTTTTCTGCTCAAGCAGGTTTTTTTCCTCAAGCAGAAAATAATTCCCTAATCAATGAATTACCAAGGAGAAAATCACATCCCCATCAACACTGAGAGGGTAAACTACTGTATATAAACAGGGAGCAAGCTTTATACTCACTAGCACTGATAAAGTTATCTATTTTAGTAATTTCTACAAATGAATAACCAAGGTCCTCAGGGAGCACCAAGGATTCTACAGTTAAACGCAGAGCCACCAAACCAAACCACCAAAACAATCATATGGTTTTGGAACCATTTGAAGAGCACTGGGTGCCTATTTTTTGTTTACTAAGTGTTGTGTGATTCATGGAAATATCTAAATATCTAATAGCTATGCAGATAGATAGGGTATTAACAGCCCTTAGTTATACAAGTCTACCTAATACTTAGTTTGGTTAGTTATCTGAGGGAATTGAAAATGTTTAAAATTGCCTTTTTTTTCAGAGTTCATGTTTTAAGGAGAATTGCTGGATAATGCTGATTCACGTGGAAATATAAGTTTGTAAGATTAAATAACTTGGAAAACGTATCTATCTCTGTTAAAACAGGGGCACACAGACATCCTGGTTGGAGTCAAAGCAGAAATGGGAACCCCAAAGCTGGAGAAACCAAATGAAGGCTGCTTGGAATTCTTCGTTGATTGGTTAGTTTAACTATTCATAGTGGAGGCTTGTTTTTGATAATCATCAGGTAAAAATCATCTTGAGAGCTAGCTACATATGGTGGTTAAGCATTATGATATTTATAGGCCCAGACTCTCTCCCCTTCAAATGATAAGAATAAACTTCTGAAAACTGGGTATTTCAAAAGGAATTCTTTATTGAAAAGGAAGTTATCCAGGTAAAGTCAAAGCAGGGTCTAATATGCCTCCAGGCATGCAGCATAGATAAAGGAAGTTAGAACCCTTAGTCTGATGTGGATTTTGTCAATACAAAGAAGCAATATGTTAATTCCCCCTCCCCCTTTTTTTTTCCTGGGAACATAGTTGCAAAAAGTTTCCCAGGAAGTTTTTTTCAGAGCTGGAATTTTTATGGCCCCTTCTCCTCTTGCTATCTCTCCAAGAGGTGACAAGTTTCCAGGCATCTGGGCTTCAGTCCCCAGTTGTATATCATGTGCAAGTTATACAGATTCAATACAAGACTTAAGATATTCAGGTTACATCAAAAAAGGATTACTTGTACCAACTCCCCCACCTTCTTCTTCCATTGAAGAATGTCAGATACACGGATCTGACAGATTGCCCTCCTCAAAAAATTGAGAAATCCACCTGGAAGACATAAAACATGTGTTACATTTACAACTTAGGATGGTTTGTAAGGGTATTTCAGGTGGAACTTCTGTAGTAATGTGGGGCTTTCACATGTTGTTGGGCTACCCACTTATTTTGTGAGGAGGGAACGTGTTTCCAAGCTATTGTGTGGATCCACGGTGAGTGCGCAAATCAAGGATATCTTTAATTTCAAAATGTTGTTCCCCATGTACCATAATGGGAGGTGTGGGAAGTGGGGGGGTTAAAGTTTTGAAGTGATCTCTGGTTTGAGTAGACTACAGTGAAATACTGGATGAACCTGTCTGAACATTGGCCAAGTGGTTTGCAAATAATTATTATTTTTTGTTAAATTTTAAAGTTTTTATTGAACAAACACACACAAAAACATTAATCATTTTTTATATTTTTTATCCTTCCTAGTTTCCAACCAGTAATAAAACTTTCCCCATATTTTGTAATAATCAGAATCATCCTCAATTTTTAATTCTTGTGTCAATTTGTCCATTTCTGCACAGATCCAAATTTTCCTAATTATTTCTATTTCATCTGGAATTTCCATTTCCATTTTTGGGCATAAACTAATCTTGCAGCTGTGATTACATGTATTATTAAATATATTATATCTTTGTTGTATTTTTCCACATTAATTCCCAATAAGAAAAAATTCGGGTCTATATTTTATTTTAGTTTTGCATATCTCTTCTAACCATTTTTGGATTTTCTGCCAAAACATTTGGGCTTCTTACAATTCCACCATAGGTGATAATACGTTCCATTTTCCTTATTGCACTTCCAAATATAGGGGATAGATTTCAGTACATTTTAGCCAATTTTGATGGTGGATTATGCCATCTATAAAACATTTTATATAAGTTTTCTTTAAATGATGTAGCCAAAGTTATTTTTTTGTTTTGATCCCATAAAGTTTGCCATTCATCCAAATTTATATTATGCCCAAAGTCTTTCATCCATGCCAACATTGTTTCTTTTACTTTTTCTTCCTCTAGTTTACATTCCAATAACACTTTATACATTTTCTTACAGGTACAGATTACAGATAATCAGAGTTGGAAGGGACTTGTAGGTCATCTAGTCCAACCCCCCGTGCAAGCGGGAGACCCAACACAATTTCTGACAAATGGCAGTCCAATCTCTTCTTGAAAGTCTCAACTGATGGCGCTCCCACAACTTCTGAGGGCAAGCTGTTCCTTTGGTTGATTGTTCTCACTGTCAGAAAGTTTCTCCTTGTTTCCAGGTTAAATCTCTCCTTGTTCAGTTTCCATCCATTATTCCTTGTCTGGCCTACAGGAACTTTAGAAAATAGATTGACTCCCTGTGGCAGCCCCTCAAATATTGGAAGACCGCTATCATGTCTCCCCTGGTCCTTCTCTTTAGTAGACTAGCCAAGCCCAGTTCTTGCAACCGTTTGTTGTATGTTTTAGCCTCCAGTCCCCTAATCATCCTGGTTGCTCTTCTCTGTACTTTAGTTTCTAGAGTCTCAACATCTTTTTTATAATGTGGTGACCAAACCTGGATGCAGTACTCTAGGTGTGGTCTTACTAAGTCTTTATAGAGTGGTATTAGTACTTCCCTTGATCTTGACTGTATCCCTCCGTTAATACAATTTAGAATTGCATTAGCTTTTGGGGCGGCTGCTGCACACTGCTGGTTGTCCGCTAAGACTCCAAGATCCCTCTCACAGTTACTGCTATTGAGCCTGGTTTCACCCAGTCTATGTGTACTTTTGGTTTTTCTTGCCTAGGACTTTATTTTTCTCTATATTGAATTTCATTTTATTAGATATGGCCCAGTGTTCTAGCCTGTCAAGATCCATCTGGATCTTGAGCCTATCTTCTTGGGTGTTAGCTATTCCTGCCAATTTAGTATCATCTGCAAATTTGGTAAGTTCCCCTTCTATTCCCTCATCTAAGTCGTTAATGAAGATATTGAAGAGTACTGGGCCTAAGATGGAACCTTGTGGCACCCCACTGAACTGTTTTTAACAAACCCGTGCTGACTGCTAGTTATTACTTTACTTGTTTCTAGATGTTGGCAGATCTGTTTTTTTATTATCTTTTCCAGTATCTTCCCGGGTATTGATGTTAGGCTGATTGATCTATAGTTTCCTGGGTCTGTTTTTTTTCCCTTTTTTGAAGATGGAAACCACACCAGCTCTTTTCCATTCCTCTGGTAGTTCCCCGGAGCTCCAGGATTTTTGAAAGATATGGTGCAGTGGTTCTGAGATGACTTCTGCCAGCTCCTTTAAAACTCTGGGATGTAATCCATAGGCCCCGGTGATTTGTGTTCATCAAGATCAGACAAGTGTTCTCTTACTATTTTTTTTGCTTATTTTAACTTTTATTTCTGGATTCTCTTTTACAGTTATGTTTTTGGTGGGTTGAGCTCTAGTTTCTTTTTGCATGAAGACGGATGCAAAGAATGAGTTAAGCAGTTCTGCTTTCTCTCTGTTGCCTGTTACTTCCTTGCCATCTTCTCTTTTTAGTAGACCGACTGTTTCCTTAATTTTTTCTTGTTATTTATATGTTGGAAGAAACTTTTTTTATTATCTTTGACTTTTTGTTGGAAGTCTTTGTTCGGTCTGAGCCTTTGCTATCCTGACTTCGTCTTTTGCAGATTCTGGCTATCTGCTGATATTTCTGCCTTAGTTGTATGTCCTTCTTTCCATTTTTTGTATTTGTCCTTTTTTTCTTTCAATTTGCCAGAGAGTTCTTTAGATAGCCATGCTGGGTTCTTCTTGGGTTTCTTGTTTTTCTTTCTCAGTGGTATTGTGCTGGTCTGGGCTTCTATGATCATACTTTTTAGAGTTTCCCAAGATTCTTGAGTTGTTTTCCCCTTTAGGATTTTCATCCATGGAATCTTTCCCAAGTTCTTTCTGAGTTTATTGAAATCAGCTCTTTTAAAATCCAAGACTCTGGTGTCATTATGTTCTGTTGCTTGTGTTTATGTTATGTTGAATTCTAGTATGACATGGTCACTCTCACCCAAGGTTCCTGCAGTTTCAACTCCCTCTATCACTTTTTCTCTGTTTGTAAGAATTAAGTCCAGTATGGCTGTCCCTCTAGTTTCACCCTCTACCTTTTGGACAACACAGTTGTCAGCTAGGTTAGTTAGGAACTTATTTGATTTCTCACTTGGTGCAGAATTAGTTTTCCAGTTGATATCAGGATAATTGAAGTCTCCCATTACTATTGTTGTGTGTTTCCTGCATATGTTTGTTAGTTGGCTGGCAAAAAGGACATCTATTTTTTCTGCTTGATTGGGTGGCCTATATTATACACCTATGGCCATGTCATTCTTTTTTTCTTTTATATTGACCCATATGCATTCTAGGAGGTTTTCATCTTTGGTTTCATGCATTTTTGTAGCAATATAGTGGTCCTTTACATATAGTACAACTCCACCTCCTCTTTTATGGGGTCTGGTTTTTTTGAATAGTTTGCATCCTTCTATCAATATCTTTCAGTCATGGGTTTCATCCCACCAAGTTTCTGTTATTCCAACTATATCATATTTACCTTCATGTATTCATAGTTCAAGTTCACCCTGCTTGTTCCCCAGACTTTGTGCATTTGTATATAGGCACTTGAGATCTTTATGTCTGACACTGTGTTTACTGTCTACATAAACTGTGTTGTGCCTGCCTGTCCCTACTTTCTTGCCACCTGTTTGATTAGTGCACATGGTATGGCACTCACTATTAAATGCTTGGTTTTGGTTGGCATCAAGGTTGATAGTCTTACCTGCACAAACATCTATTTTGCATGCACTGGTATCCTTATCAGTTTTAGGTTGCTGGGAACAGAGATGTTCTGAATCCATTAATTCTCTGTCCCTTCTGTTCAGTTTAAATGTTTATCCAGGAAATATGTGAATTTAATGCCAAGTAACTCAGTCCCTTTCTTTGATGGATGCAAACCATCTCTTTTGTACAGTTTTTCATTGGACCAGCTGCAGACATCATGACTAATAAAACCAAAGCTTCCCTTTTACACCACTCCTTTAGCCACACATAAAACTCTGCTACACACTGCCCTTTCCCTTTTTGTTCCTTGTATACTGGTAGAACCTCTGAAAAGATAAGCCTACAGTCCATATTACTAAGTTCATACCCCAAGCTCTGGAAGTCTTTCTGAACAGAAAGTACATCCTTCTGGGACAGATCATTTGTACCAAGATGTATAATAGCATCAACATCACAGTCCTTGCTGGCATTCTTGACTATCTTAAGAATATGCTCCTTGTCTCTGCTGGCAGTAGCACCTGGTAGACACCTGACCTCTTTCAAAACCTCAGTATTCTTTCCTAAATTTACATCCCTTACAATTGAGTCCCGAACCAGAAGGTGGCTTCTCTTTTTGGATGCCTTGCTCTTCTTGTGTGACTGGTATGTAATACCTGATTCACACTTTCTCCTTTCCAAAGTAAGTTCTTCTTCTAGGACCATGATCCCTGGCTTACTTAAGTTATCATTATCACAACTACCTTGACCTGTCACTTTAGTGTCCCTATTAAGGTCAGCAAGGGCACTGTATCTGTTATGCTGGGACACAGCAAAAGCTTTGTGTTTATGGTCCACAGCTCTTACCCTGCCAGATCCCACGGTTGTCCATACTACCCTTTTCTTGTAGGATCTTTATGGTAGTGGGGGCTGGTAGCATGGCAGCTCAATAGATGGCTGGATTGGGCTCCTAATTTCTGCTTGGAGAGCACAGATTAGAGATTCTAGATAGGTAATCTGTCCATGTAGACTGGTAATTTTTTTTACAAAGAGGGCAGTATCCAAGTTTGAAAAGAGTACTGCGAAAGACAGCTGTAAAACAAGTATTACACTGAACTAAGCCGGTCATTTTGAAATAAAATAAAATCACAATCTCAAGCGCACTTACCAATAAGACATACCAATGTCTTATTGGTATTCTTGGTTTATTAGTTATATGATTCCGCTATCTTTCTCCTTTCTATTCACCCTCTGCTTCCTTCACAAGCAGCCAGCAGCTCCTCCCACAACCTCTGGGAATAATTCTTTATCAATTTCTCATCCGTTCCCAATAGAATTTCATCTAATTGTGTTTTACTCCTACTAATTTCCCATTCTTTCATGTGTTTTGCATACCTCGATTGGAGCTGTAAGTAAGCCCACCATTATATATCCATTCCTTGGTCTTTCAGGTCTTGCCTTGATTTTAATTCTCCTCTCTCATTTATAATGTCCTCATAAGTAATAATTTTCCCCTGGCAGAGCAAATGTGGGTACATCAAAGCTTCCAATGTGGATAGCCATATTGGTGTTTACATATATTTGTCGTTTTGTTTTGTTCTATGCGGTTAACAAAGTCTGCCTAATTTTGTGTCTTTGGAAATATCTATGGACCTCTTGTTTGTCCTGCCATAGAAAAGCTTGCCATCCTGCCTGTAAATTATAACCTTCTAAAGCCAACATTCTTTGGTTCTTGATATTTATCCAATCTTTTACCCATGTCAGAATTGCAGTTCTATAATACATTTCCCAGTCAGGCAAACCAAATCCATCCCTTTCTTTGATATCTTGCAGCAATTTTAATTTAATTCTAGGTTTTTTTTCTTTTGCCATATAAATTTCAATATTATCTAAATCATCAAAGAAATTTTTTTTCTAATTTTATGGGAGCATTTTGGAAGAGAAACTGTAATTTTGGTAATATATTCATTTTTATGATTGCTTATTCTGCCCATTAAAGATAATCTTAACTTGTCCTATTTTCCCAAATCTTCTTTGTTATTTGTTTAATCAATGGGGTATAGTTATCACTTTTAAGTGTTGTACATCTTGCAGAAATCATAATCCCCAAGTATTTTACCTTATTTGTTATCTGGATGTCCTTTATTCTAGTTAATGTTTCCTTTTGTTTATTTGTCATATTTTTTGTAATTTTGTTTTTTCCCTGTTAATTTTTAGCCCTGCAACTTCTTCAAATTCTTCTAGGTTTCCTATGAGCTTTGGTCCCGAAATTTGTGGATCTTCTAAAATAAAAACTAAATCTTCAGCGAAGACTTGCAATTTAAACTCTTCCTTTTTTACTTTTAATCCTTTTATCTTTGTTTCCTTCCTGATTATTCTTGTTAACACTTCTAGAGTCAAAATAAACAAAAGTGGCAATAAAGGACATCCCTCTCTTGTCTTTTTTTGTATTTCAAATTTTTTTGATGTTTCCTTGTTCACCAATATTTTAGCTTCTTGTTTATTATATAATATCGAAATCACATTTAAATTTTTTGTCCAAAATCCATATACCTAATTTGTTGCAAAATAAAATTCCATTTTACGTTATCAAATGCCTTCTTAGCATCTAAAAATGAGATATATATCTCAAGAACAATATAAAAAAGGTATTCATTTAAAGATGACATAGATAAGGAAATTCCTTCTATTTCTAAAAGATTTAGTTCAAGAAATAAACTGTTCCTGAAGGCAGAGAAAAAAAACAGAAATTTCCAGGGACATATGACATAATGGTATGTATATCTTCCAAGGATGAATCAGGATGGATTACACATATAAAATATCAATTCATAATTGTTAACAAAACTAGATAACTATAATTCATTAAATAATGCTAAAAATCAGTGGATCATTTCAATCTAGTATCAAGCTTGAGTGTGGCATTAAAATATTGTTGGTCAACTTAGTGTCAAACTCAAGGCCCGGGGGCTGAATCAGGCCCATGGGATGCTTCGATCTGGCCCATGGGGCCATTCTGGAAATACAAAAGACTCACCCACAGGGCCTCCATTTTTGGTGGTGGAGGGTTGCAGGAGGCAGTCGCAGCCAAAAATGGAGGTCAGAAGCCTGTTTTTCTCTGGCAGAGTACTCGGGCCAACACAGGCATCCCCAACATGAGTGACATCAAATTGGCCATGCCCACCCTGGCCATGCCCCCGAGGTCAAATACAACCTTGATGCAGTCCTCAATGAAATTGAGTTTTTTTTAATAAAAGAAGTTTTTTTTTTACAACAAAAACAACAAATAAAACCATCTTTCAGTTTTACAGTTTGTTGGTTGGGTACATATATCTTATGCACATAGTAGTGTTGTTATACATTTCTTATTTGATTATATTCATAGACCAGTCTAGTCAACAATCTACATCATATTATTCCATTATTATCATTAACCATATGACTTCAATTCTGTATCAACTTTCAAAGACAAATCTCATCCTTACTAACTGATATTCATATTCTTACTCATTCAAAGATAATCAATTATAGTATATTATTACTGTTAACCAATATTTCAGTTTTTGACACTTCTATCTAACCTTTCATAAAATAAATCCCAAATCTTATAGTACTGTTTTTCTTCCTGATCTCTAATTGCCGTTGTTAATGTACTCATTTCTGCACATTCCATTATTTTCTGAATCGTTTCCTTCTCTGTTGGAATTTTCTCATTTTTTGTGCAAATACAATTCTAGCTGCTGTTTATACATAAATAATCAAGTATGTTATCTCTTTATTATAATCTTCAGGCAAAATCCCCAATAAAAATATATCTGGGTTCAGATCTATATGTTGTTTTATCATTTTTTTCCAATCACATTTATATTTTAGCCCAGTATCTTTTAATTTCTATGGATGTCCACCACATATGGTAATATGATCCAGGTATTTGATGACATTTCCAACATTTCACTAATTTATCTTTAAACATTTTTGCTATTCTTGCTGGGGGTAGATGCCACCTGTAAAACATCTTATACAAATTCTCTTTATAGGCCACTGACATTGTTAGTTTATAATTTCCAGTCCATAGTTTCTGCCATTTATCCAAATCTAACCCATATCCAAAAAATTTCCCCCATGCAATCATTGTTTTTTTAACTTGCTCTTCTTCTAATTTCACTCCTAATAAATAACCATATAATTTTTGATCATCCTCTCTTCGGTGCCTGTTAAGATTTTATCTAACTCAGTCAGTTCTTTATAAAACCCATCCATCTTACTATATTTTTCATATCTTGAATGTATTTGCAAATATGAATACCAATTCATATTCATTCCTTGTACATCTAATTCTTGTTTTGTTTTGAGTTCACCTTTTTCATTTAGAATTTCATTATATCTCATAATATGTTCCATTTTAAAAATATTTGGATATGCAAATACCTCTATTGTCGATAACCAAACTGGTATTTTCATATAATAGTACTCCCTTATTTTCTCCCATATTGTTAATAAGATGTCCCTTATATAATGTCTCAGGAAATATCCATATGCCTTACTTTCTTTTTACCATAGAAATGCATGCCACCCCAATTGCAAATCATGACCTTCCAATGTTAACAGTCTAACATTTTCCAATACAATCCATTCTTTCATCTACATCAGTATTACTGCTTGATAGTATAATTCCCAAATGGGTAGTCCAAAACCTCCTCTCATTCTAGCGTCCTGCAACAGTTTTAACTTAATTCTTGTCTTTTTTCCCTGCCATATAAATTTCAACATCATTTTATTTATGTCCTCAAAGTATTTTTTCTTCAGTCTTATTGGAATCGTCTGGAATAAATATAGTATTTTTGGCAATATGTTCATTTAATTATCGCTATTCTCCCTGTTAAGGATAGTTGTAAATTTTTCCAAGTCTGTCGCAATCTGTTGTTTTAGTCTATCATAATTGGCCTGTTTAAGAGTTCCACATCTCGACTTCCAGTTTGTGTCTCTTCAGCGACAGACCAAAATCTGTGATCATGCGTGGTTTCGATCTGTGCTCGGCGCTGGAGCGCCCGATCCTTTGGATTCGGGGCTGAAGCCACCCCATAGAGGTGGTGAAGAGGGGGGAGATTGCTAGCCAAGTGGAAGGGAGCCGCATCTCTCCTCTTTGGCTGGTCTAAACTCCCTTCCCCGAAGGCGGTTGCAGCAGTGGTCAGAAATGGCCACCTCAAGATGGCCACCTAAGATTGTGCAGGAGGAAGACAAAGAGGAAAGCAGGACAGACGGGGCTAAACAACAGAGAACATCTAAGCAAGGTACTCTGAATCTAAAAGTACCTAGAGGGATACTTCTGAAAGAAGATCTTTAAGTGGCAAAGGAGAGAGAAAAGGAGGTTAAAAACCCTTTTTTAACCTTTATATTGACAATTACAAATGGTAGAGAAAGAAATTTATATTAATCTATTTTGACACTAATAGGTAACCTTAAGCTGAAATCTAAGTGTCAAAAGGAGAATAAAGATTTTTTTCTTGGTCATTTTAAAGCCCTAAAAAGGAGAAGAGTGGAGGCAAAAGGCTGGGACTTGGAATAATGGAAAAATGGAGTGCCACCTGGAAAAATAAAGAAGATTAACAGTGAAACTTTGAAAAGACTCCCAAGGATACATTGTAACTGAAATCTTATTAAAAGATACAGTAACCCACGGAAAGGAAAAGTAAAGGAAAGAAACAAGAAGTCTGGGATCATTTGGTGATTTAAAAAGAAAAGTTTTTGGCATTGTTTTTTTCTTTTTCTGTTTTTACTTAAAGTCAATTGGGTGGTTGTTCAAAAGTGTTTAAAATGCCATCACTCCTGGAGGAATTGAAGATGAGTCTTAAAAAAACAGAAAGAAGATGCAGAAAGGGGAGGAAGATCCTTTGGCTTCGTATTTGAATTTTTTGAAATGGAGATCCTGAACTATGAAAAGCAAAAGGAAAAGCTTCAAGAGCAAGAAGAAGGCCGGGACAAAGAAGAAGCCATTTTCAATGATCAAAAAATGCAAAGTGTGGTAATAAGGGGAAAAAGGGGGAAAGGAGTTAAAAGTTTGAGATCAAAAGGAACAGCCAAAAAGAAAAATAGTCTGAAAAAGAAGTATAACAACAAGGAGAAGCAGGAAAAAAAAAAACTACAGAAGGGAAAATTAGAGAGATAAGGGTATAAAAAAAGGTTTGAGAAAAAGGGGAGAAAGATAGAAAGGGAAAGAACTTATGAGAGACAAAAACAGGAAATAAAGAAACAGGGGAAACATACAGATTAAAGGTATTTGCTCAACTAGAAAACACAGAGACAATGATTAAATTAAAAGTGAGGATTCTGCAAATGTACAAAAGATAGTGTTGTGACAGTAGAATACTGTAATAAGTTAGAAATGAAATAAGTAAATAATCTATGAGATAAAACTGTATTGTTATGTAATGGTATGTTTATTTATAATTAATTCAATAATAAAGAAGAGAGGGAAACATTGCAATTGTTTCTAAAGATTGATAAAATATTGAAAAGAAATGTGAAAGATTTATAAGGAAATTTATACCAGTTATTAGAATGAATTTGAATAATTATTTTGCTTATTAATAGTAAATAATTTATAAGATAAAACTGTCTGACTATCCAGTGGTATGCTTATTAACAGTTAAGTAATAATGAAGTGAGGGAAACATTTCAGTTGTCCTCAAAGATTGATAGATATTGAAAAGAAACACGAAAGATTTACAGGGTTCATACCAGTACTAGGATGATTTTGAATAACTATTTTGTTTACTAATGTTTATATATATGTTTTGGCTATGTTTTTAGAATTTTTCTTTTTACATTTTCAAGGGGAAGTACCAAGCAGAGTCTGAATGATGAGATCTACATGATATAAAATAGATATTAGAAATCTGAATGTTACAATTTTAGAATGCACAAATTCAATGTTTAATGAAATTTCATATGATAATAACAATAAGATTTAAAGGTGTTGCACTTCGATTGGCAATCATAGGGGGAATTTTGCTTCTTAAGAATGTTAGAAGAGAACATATGAAATTGTAAACAAGACAGACGAAAGTATAAGTACAATGAATAAAAAGATATAGAAATTTAGGTAAAAGAAATACAATTGAATAAGAAGAAAATGAGATAACCATAAAAAAAAAATTAAGAGAAGGGAGAAATAGTGAGAAATTGAAAAAAGAGTAATATGAAGTTGAATACATAAGATGAATAGGCATATGAAATTGTATCTGTATGGAAATGTGATAACCCAGAACGATGTTGTATTCAAATAAGATGTTTTATTTGTTTTGTTAAAACTCAATAAAACTTTATTTTAAAAAAAAAGAGTTCCACATCTCATTGTCATTTGTATCCCCAGATATTTCTCTTTTTTTGATCTGGATATTTAATCTGCCCATTAATATTTTCTTTTGTTTTTCGATCATATTCTTCATTAAGATCTTGGGTTTTTTCCTTATTTATTTTCAGTCCTGCAACCTCTCCATATTCTTCTATCTTTTCTATCAACTTAGGGCCTGTTTCTAACGGTTCTTCCAATATAAAGACCAGACCATCTGCAAATGCTTTTGTTTTTCCTAATGTTTCTATTCAATGCTTCCAAAGTCAATACAAATAGCAATGGCGACAGTGGGCATCCTTGCCTAGTTCCTTTTCTGATGTTAATATTATCTGTCAAGTCTCCATTTATCATTAATCTTGCTGTTTGTTTATAATATATCGCCTCAATTGCTTTAATAAATCTATCTCCAAAGCCCATCTCCTCCAATTGCAACAAGATAAATTGCCAGTTGACAGTGTCAAAAGCTTTCTGTCTGTCTAAGAAAACCAAAGGCATTTGCTTCTCTGGATGTGCTTTATAGTATTCCAGTGTATCCAATATTATCCTCATATTGTTTTTTATTGGTCTTTTAGGAAGAAATCTGTTTTAGTCTGAGTGTATAAAGTGATTCTAATCTCTTTTAAGTCTTTCTGCCATTATTGAAGCAAATATTTTATAGTCTGCATTTAGCAGGGATATTGGTCTATAATTTTTTATTTGTTGCAGATCAGTATCTTCCTTTGGTATAAGTGTAATGTATGCCTCTGTCCATGTGTCAGGAACTTTGTTTTTTATCAGAACCTCATTCATTACTTCAAGCATTGTAGTACTAATTCATTCCTGTAATGTCTTGTAAAATTCTGCTGATAACGCATCCGGGCCAGAGCTTTCCCTGTATTTGTCTATTTATTGCTTCTGTCAATTCCATCATTGTTATTTTCTCTTCTAGCATTGTCTTAGCTTCATCAGGTATTTTTGGTCATTCTGTTTCTCGCAAATACTGTTTAACTTTCCCTTCACAATAATTTCTTGCTCATATAATTTCTCATAATATTTCTGCACTATTTTTTTCTTCATTACCATAGCATACCATTCCATTTTCATCTATTAATTGTGCTATTCTTTTCGCTTCTCTCCTTTTTCAGTTTGTTTGTTAACCATCTGCCTGCATTTTCAAAAAAATTCTGTTTAAGTCTCCTGATTTTTTGTGCTAGTTCTTCTTTTTCCATTAGTCCCATTTTATGTTTAAATATATCCATTTGATTTTTAAGGTTCTTATGCTGTGGATTTCATTGCAATTCTTTTTCCAATTTCTTATAGTCCTCTTCTAGAGGTTGTCTTTTTTTAATATTCCTTCTTGTATAGTTTATAATCGCACCTCTGGTATAGGACTTCATAGTATCCCATACATTTTGCAGTGAAGTTTCCTCCTTTTTATTTTCTTTGAAAAACCCATGGTTTTCCCATGGTATTGGTGAATTCTTTTTCCTTCAAAATTGAATTATTCAAAGTCCATCTTGACCTTTTCCTTTCTCCCTTCCATTTGACCCACACTGGATTATAGTCTACCCAAGTACGTGTTTCGATGTTTGCTTCTTGAATATTTAAGATTAAATCTGTTGACATCCATATTATTCTTGACTATGATAAGTGTCTGTTAGAGTAAAATGTATATTGTCTATTCTTGCTATTCAATTCTCTGCAAATGTCTTTAATGCTCAATTCCTCTGCCATCTTGAAGAAGGATTTCAGTAGTGTCTTTCTATTTTTTTAATTTGCTTTCTGTATTTTGTAGTCCAATTCTATGTCAACAGTAGCATTAAAATCTCCAAGAATGCATACATTATCATATTCCAATTCAATTATCTTGCTATGTAATTTCTTATAAAATTCTTTTGTTTGTCATTTGGTGCATATATTGCTATCAAAAGCATCTTTAAATTGTTATCTGTTATTTCCACAATCAATATTCTCCCTTCATCTGAAAAAATTGATTTAGCTTTAATTGTATCTTTAATATATAGTACTACTCCTCTCTTATTTTGTTGTGCCAGCGATGTGTATATATTACCAATTATCAGACAGTTCAAGATATGTGCATGTTGCTTCTCGTAAACAAATTATATCTATCTTTAATTTTTCTAATTTATGAAATATTTTTTTCTTTTAGTGGCCAAATTCAGTCCATTTATGTTTATGGAGATTCATTTCTTTTCATCTTCCATTGTTTATACTGTATATGTAGGGTTTATTGCTCTTGTTGTTCTTTCCTCTCTTGGTTCTTTGAGTTCCACCCTGCCACCTACTGCTCCTCCTTCTTGTCCTCTTTCTTTTTTCTCCTTATCCATTTCTTTAGCCATCTCCACTCGTATTTTAATCCTTCCTCTCTTGCTCTCTTGTCTTCTTTTCCTCTAACCTGGACGATTTCATTTTTCAAGGGGGTGATGGAACAAAAAGGGGCAACGTGGGGTGAAGGAACGAAGGGGGCAATATGGGGCGATGGAGCGAGAAATTTTGGGGACACTTTTGAGACTTTTTTCGTACAGTGAACTGATGTATATCTGTCGTACAAAAACATCAGACCACTCACTATGAGTGGATTGAACTGTTTTAAAATGTTCCTCCAGCTAGCTTCAGTACACAACGCTGTACATATGTGAATATGCATCACTCATCTTCGTGCACATTGTGCAGCAGCCCCTACCATGTTTCTGATATAATAAGGCCAGGTATTTTTTTTTTTTTTTTGAGCCCTGAAAAAAACGACTAGGACGTCTTTTCAGGGATGAATTAATTTCTTTTCCCCCCCGCGCACCCTCACCTAGGGCGCCCCGTGGAGAGCTACACTTTGCCACCAGCCACTCCTAACCAGCTGATCATGGTGGAGCATGGAGGACTCCCTACCCCGCCAAGTGCCTTTGCTGCAGACACGGATCAGCGGGCGGCTCACGGCGTGGATGTCCGCCAGCAGCATTTCATCTGCTTCTCAGGCCTCTGTAGATTCCACAGTTTCCACCAGTGCTAGCGACTCTCGCTAGCGCCGTCTCCAACAACAGTGTCTGAGTCACTCCCGCTTTCCCCCCGTCCCCAACCCCACAACAACAGGGAAAAAAAACATTTTGAGGTACCTGGGAGCGCCGCGTGCTGCATTTTGGTTTAATCCTGAGTGGCTGGGTGGGTGTGAGAAGAGCCGAGTGAGTGTCTCTGCTGCTGCTACCCTTGATGCTCCAGCCTCGGGCTCTGCAAGTTTCCAGAAGTCCTGGTGCACATCCCGTTCCTGCATTCCAGGCGTGCCCAGGCCGAGCTTCAGCTGTGCCTCTCTCGCCAGCACCGTCTCCAACAACAGCGGCAGCAGCGGTGGGAACTGTGGAAGCATTTCAGCCACTTCTTGGGTGGGGGAGCCGCCTCTGTAACTTCCACGGTTCCTGCATGAAAGGTAGAAGCTGCAGAGATGCTCGCTCAGCTCTTCTGACACCGACCCAGCCACTCAGGATTAAACCAAAACACAGCACGCGGCACTCCCAGGTACCTCAAAATGTTTTTTTTTTCCTGTTGTTGTGGGGACGGGGACGGGGAAAGCGGGAGCGACTCAACGCTGTTGTTGGAGACTGCACTGGCAAGAGAGGCGCCAGCACAGGTGGGAACCATGGAAACTATGGAGGCCTGAGAAGCAGCTGAAATGCTGCAGGCAGACATCCACGCCGACGCCGCCTGCCCACTGACCCGGGTCTGCAGCAAAGGTGCTTGGCGGCAGTAGGGAGCCCTCCAGGTTCTGCCCTCCATGTTCTGCCTGTTAGGAATGAATGGTGGTGAGGTGTAGCTGTCCGCAGGGCGCTCCTAACGGCAAGTTGCCTCCCGCCTTCCCTCCCCAATTTCACATGTTTTAAAATAGGCCTAAATTTGAGGAGAGGGGCTTAATTTCATTTTATGCCTAGAAAACATGCTGGATCTTCCAATTGGGGGGACGTATTGTTGGAGAAATATGGTATCACTCTACCCATACAGCGGCACGTCATTGGCCAGAATGGGCAGTGATGGAGGAGTGAGCACTTCTTTTGAAATATCACATGCTGAGTGGCTGTCCCCGGTGATGTCAACGTAACTGTTGAAACTAGGTTTATTGACGTCCACATGTGTTTTATAGTGTTCCGGTGCAGTCGAAAATTTAATTTGCAGTTAGTGCCTTTCATTTTGAAAACCTCTCCACGTGGTCGAGAAGAGGAAGTGTAGCCAATATTTGACGGAATACCTAAAATTGGGGTTCATTCCATCTCCTTCCAACGTACATTTTGTCTTCTTTGTGAGAAAACATTTTCAAATGAAGCCTTCCCGACTGAAAGACCATTTGGTAAGAATTCATTTGGATAAAGCCGACAAACTGGTATCATTTTTCCAATCCTTAAAGGCCAAGTTTGAGGGTCGCAGCACTGTTGAGAAGTTATTTGGAAAATCGTCACTCAATGCTGACAAGGGGCTCATTTGTTCCTATGAAGTGTCTTTGTTGATAGCAAAATGTGGCAAATCTCACACTATCGGAGAAATGCCAATTTTACCAGCAGTGACACAGATTGTTGGGGCCCAGTGCATGCACTGTCATGCAATCGATTCCTTTGAGCAATGACACCGTATCAAAAAGAACTGATGAAATGGCTGCTGATGTGGAAGAAAGGCTTATTGACACTTTGAAAAGTACAGAATTCGTGATGCAGATTGATGAGTCAACGATTCATGAAAATGAAGCCTTGTTATTGGCATATGTCCGTTTCATCAACGGAAATGAAAAGATCAGGGAAGAACTTTGCTTGAAGTTATTTGCTTGAAATTTTCTCCGACACAAAAGCTTCTTCAATATTTAAAAAGGTTGAAGAGTTTTTTAATGAGAAAAACATCCTTTTGATGAAAAGAAAAGGAAAATAAGAAAAAAAGGTTAAAAAACAGCAAACTATAATCCACGTTGAAAAAAGAAAAAAAAAGGTGAAAGATTTATACGATCTGAAATCTGAAAGATTAAAAGGCAAGAATACAAATTGCAAGCATTTGCGGATGACATGGTATTTATTATAGAAGACCCAATTGACTCAGGACCAATATTACTAAGGGAAATAGATAAATTTGGTAAATTAGCAGGGTTGAAAATTAACAAAGAAAAGACTAAAATGTTAGTTAAAAATTTAATAGAAAACAGACAAAAAGAACTAGAAGAAATAATGGGATTATATATCATTAATAAGATTAAATACTTGGGCATTTGGTTAAGGTCCAAAACTTTAATTTTGAAGGAAGATAATAATACAAAAAGGCTACAACAAATTAGTAGAGATTTGGAAAATTGGAGAAAAATGCAAATTTCATTACTAGGCAGAATTGCCACCATTAAGATGAGTGTCCTACCTAAACTACTATATTTATTTCAAATGATTCCTATACAATTAGATAGAAAATTCTTTAAAGATTTGGACAAGATTATATGAAATTTATTTGGGCTGGCAAAAAAGTAAGAATTAAAAAGATCTGTTTACAAGATAATAAAAGCAGAGGTGGCTTTGGACTCCCTGCCTGGGAGACTTATTACAGAGCGACGGCATTAGTCTGGATAAAAGATTGGAACAAATTGGAAAATAAAAGAGTTTTAACACTAGATGTTAACACTTAACGTTTACAAATAGGGTGGCATGCTTTCTTGTGGAATCCAAATATTAAAAGCCACACATATTTTCAGAGGCACACCCTTCGTAAATCTTTGATAAAAACTTGGTCAGGTATTAGGAGTAACCACTATACCCAAATCCCAACATGGTTATCAACAATGGAGGCAATGTTCCATCCTAATACAATGGACATTAGTAAAAAGCTTAAATATAATTAAATATTAAATAAGGAAGGGAAACGTAAATCGATTCATGAATTAGAAGCCCAAAGACTATCTATTGATTGTTGGTCCTGTCTCCAAGTAGCAATGAGATATGACAGGGATGCAAAAGAATTTGGATTAGAAATAAAAAATACACAACTGGATAAAATCCTCTTGGGCCTAGAAAAGAACATGATATCCAAACTATACAATTATTTAATAGAATTTGACTTAGCCGAGGAAATTGTGAAAGGACCGACGATAGCATGGGGAATTTTATTTGGCTATAATGTAAATGTAGATGATTGGGAAGAGATTTGGCAAAGGAACTTTACACTAACAAAAGCAGTATCCTATAAAGAAAATTTATACAAAATGTTATATAGATGGCATCTGGCACCCTCTAGATTGGCAAAAATGTATCCAACAGTAAATCCAACCTGCTGGAAATGTAAGGGAAATCATGGTACCTTCCTCCATCTCTGGTGGCAATGTCCAGAAATTAAAAAATTCTGGATCAGATTAAGGTATGGATAGAAGAAATAATCCAGGATGATTGGAATGGAAACTGGAATTGTTTCTCCTGGGCATAATTAAAGGGGATTACTCACTCAAAGTAAGATATTTAATTATCCACATCTTAACAGCGACACGAATTGCACTGGCATATTACTGGAAAAAGCCTGATGTTATTCAGAAAATATATGAATGTGCTGAAATGGAAAGGCTTACATTGAAATTAGAAGAGAAAGATGATACAGAATACTACCGGATCTGGGACAAATGGTACGAATGGATAGATCGTAAAGAAAAACAATGTATAAAATAAAAAAAATAAGGACTTTAAGAAATATATTATTATATATAGCTCAAAGGACAGAGAAGTCTTTAATCCTCCTTTGTTTTGATTAAGCCAAATAAATGATTTATTTATAAAATTATATAGTTGTAATCTAGGAGTAAGAAATGATTAATAGGTAATATATATTATTAATATAGGTTTTTTACAATAGATAGATAGTAACTGCCACTTAATAATCTAGATGGAATATTTAAATCACTATCAAACGGTACTAGAGGAAAAAAAGAATGGTTGCTCTACAGAATTTGTTATGATGTTTATTTGTACAATTTTGTATTTTTTACTTTTGTATTTGTGTATTTTAACTTTTTGTATTTAATAAAGTTTTTTAAAATTTAAAAAAAAGAAAAAAAGGGAAAAGAACAGAAAAAGACAATGTTCCAAAATCAAACCAAATGTTAAAAAGCAAGTAAGCCCAAAGCGCACACCAGCAGTAAAAATAAGGAAAGAAAAAACAGTTTAAAATTGCCAGCTATAGTTTAAATTTTAAGTCACAAGATGAACCTATGTCTCAGTATAACATCCAGCAAGCCAAAAAGCCAAAGTCAAAAACATCAATAGTATATTGTCCAAGGTCACAATAATCTTTTCTCTTTTATTTAACTTTCTGGCTATTTACAAAGTCTGTGAGAGTAGCACCTGTTTTCAGTGCTCACTCTCTATCTTCTTTTTCTTCTAAACAGCCTGTAGCATCAAAACAATTTAATTTTAGTCTCTGTTGAACATTCCAGGTTTTTTTTAATATATGTGACCTCTAGATGGCAGTATTGCATAGCTTGCTCTTTTGGTTATACTGTATCCAATAAGTTATCCTCCATGCTTCATCGAGAGCCCAGGATGGGTTGACTCCTTTCTATGGCGTCATTTAGCTGAGTCTGTACTAAGATATAAAAGCCAGCCCCTGGAAGAGACCCCAGCTTTGGACTCAGCTCCTTTCAGTCAGTAGCTGTTTCTCTGAGAGTGTGTTGTTAGACAGCACTCACAGTGATCTTCAGTACTTTTTTCCTCGCTTCAAGCAGCTCCCAGAGCAGCTGCTCTTCCAGGAGAGCAGGGCTCTCTCTCCTGCAACGTTGGGAGGAGCGTTACAGAGCTCTGTGCAGGCAAGCTGGGCAGCGTCTGCAGACCTCCCCCATGCCTGTGGTTTGGAGCAATCATAAAAACTGATAAGAGCACAAGCCAGCTGATCGTGTGGCTGGTTGCTGCACTTTCCCTTGCTGACATCGCTTGGGGCTCTGTATAGCTTAAGGAGCGATTCTTCGATCTTGGAGCCTGTTTTCCTGTAGTCAGTGGCCATCTTGAATTCAAACCTTCCATCATGAGGTGAGCAGCCATTTTGTAAGCCCGGGGGCCATTTATACCCTAAGGGGCTTAATAGAAAAATTTCTAAACAGTTTCTTTCCAACGCAAGAGCCTTTATTCTACAAATGGAGCAAGATAAGGCTCAGGCAGAGCTCCCCCCGCCCCCAGCGGAACAGTCTCTTAAGCCCAATAAGAGAAAAAGACTTAGGCAATGCACCCAATCAGTCCAGAGGGAGGTGGCTGCTAAAATCAAAGCTAAGGCTCTAGCCCCTAAGAAGACAACTCAGGCTGAATTGAGGGCAGAGAAGCGCAGACATGCAGCTCTAGAGAGGCAGTTCAACAGAAGGGAGTGCAACTACAGCATGTTTCAGGTGATACTCGTGGGCCCCAACCAAGCCCTCCCAGAGGAGGAGAAGTTATCTATGAGCCTTTCCATCCTGCATCCTGGTCTCCTGAGGCCCTTGCTGTACAATCAGATCCTCAGATCTAAGCAGATCTGGGCCTTATTTCCAACAGGCTTCTGTGCCCTGTGCTCCTCCCCCTCCCTCCAGGCCTCTAACCTCTCCTCAATCTAGGCCTGAAGCCACCTTCACTCCCACAGCAGCCGGCCTTCGGTTTTCGGCCTCTACCTTTGAGCATAGACAAGGGATATCCAAGATGTTGTCTCATTAGCCATTAGGCAGGGATTGGCTGAAGGCTTCAAGCAAATTATTCAATCTCTGGAAAGGGTTCAGGCCGTTCTCCCTTCTCACTCTATAAGTTCCTTGCCTCATCATCCTGATTTACACAGGCCCCAGGATCTCAGGGTCCATTCTTCTCTACCAGAATGGGAGGAGGTTGATGAGGAAGGAAGGCCTTCACCATCTGAACACAGTTACTCTTCTCATTCAGAGTGTGAAGAGGGTGAGATTTTTTACCAAAAACTTTCAGAGGAAGAGGATTCTCGCCCAGAGCAGACATCCTCTGCATTGGTCTTCAAACCTACTCTCTTCAGGCCATTACTCAGCAAGGCCTTGGTCACTGCCAAGCTGTCGCCAGAGGAAGTGGATCCCGAGCCACAAGGAAATCCCTCTAGCCAAGGGGATTCACTCTTCTCCAAGCCTGTAGTGAATGCAGAGATTTTACCTTCTCCCATTTTGTTCCTGGACATGGTCAAGGAACAGTGCACTTCTCCTTCAGCAGGTCCTCACCCATCTTCTCTGGATAAGCGTTTCTACAATGTCAGCGCAGCTCTGGACAATGCCCTGGCAGTGCCTTCTGTTGACATTCTGGTTCTGGCCTCGTTCTCATCTTCTGGCACTCCCACAGAGCCAGAAGATATCCTGAAACCAAATGATAAATGGTCCGAACAGATCCTCAAGCTCAATCACCAGGCCACTGCTTGAGCTGTTCGGGCTTCAACAGCAGCATCCTTTTTCACGAGGGCATCCATACGGTGGCTGCGCCAACTTCAGAATAGATTGCCTGCTTCTGACCTTCGGTCTCAAATAATAAGATTATTGCAGCAGCAGAATTTACTGCAGATGCCTCTCTCAATTCTGCCAAATTTACATCCAAGGCCAGCAAGAAGACTTTTATGGCTCCAAAATTGACAGGCAGAGTCACACCAAAAATGGAAGCTGGCTTCAGTTCCATTTGCAGGCGATAAGCTTTTGGGTGATGTTCTGGAACCTTATCTCATCGAAACCAGAGATAAACGTAAAATTCTCTCTTCCTCTGGAAAGAAAGCCTGCTCCTTATCGCCCTCCTGCCTTCCGAGCGGAGACTTCATCTCGCTTCCCCCACTCTCACAGGCTGTACTCCCAACCCCAAGACCAACAGGCAGAAGTATCTGGCAGGCAACAACCTTCTACTGGTAAATGGCCCTTTTGGGGGGAGGGGGTCATTCCTTCCATCGCTCTAAGTAATCCCTCATTCTCCCCACCCATCGCAGGTTGCCTAGCCTTCTTTGCCTCCAAATGGGAGGAGTCAACAACGGATGCCTGGGTGCTCAGCACTATTAGGTCAGGGTTACAATTGGACTTCCTAACGCCACCCCCCGAAAATTTTTTTATCTGTCCTGTCTCTCGGGACATTTCCAGGCAAGCCCTCATGAATCAGGCCATTCAGCACCTTCTTGAAATCAGGGCTATTCAACCTGTTCCCCCCTCTCAACGGGGATGGGGACTTTACTGTCGCCTTTTCATCGTTCCCAAAGCCTCAGGGGAGTGGCGGCCATCCTTGATCTAAAATTTATCAACCAATTTATAAAATACAGGTGATTTAAAATGCAGACTCTGCATTCTATTTTAGAGAGCGTTCGGGAGGGTGACCTCCTCTCTTCCACTGATCTCACTGAGGCTTACCTCCACATCCCAATTTGGCCTCATCATCGCCAGTTTCTCCGTTTCTGTTATCAGAATGCCCATTACCAGTATTGAGCACTTCCCTTCGGCCTCTCATTGGCTCCAAGGGCCTTCACAAAGGTTCTGGCAGCATTGATGGCATCTCTGTGTTCTATTCCAGTGAGGATCCAATGCTACTTGGGTGACATTTTGATTCTATCATCTTCCATCCTTGCGGCCCATCAGGATCTGCAAATTACCCTGTCATGTCTCCAGAGCCACAGATTTTCCATCAACACCAAAAAGAGCCAGCTCTCTCCCACAACCAAATTGCAACACTTGGGAGCAGTCATGGATACCACGTCATGCCAGGTTTTCCTGTCCCCAGCTTGTGGAAAGAGCCTTGCAGAGATCATCAGCCAGATCCAGCAACCTCAAATTCTCCCCTGTCACTGCTGTCCAAACTTCTGGGGAAGATGGTCTCCTGTATTGGCATCGTCCCGTGGGCTCGGCTCCACTCCTGACCCGTCCAATGGTTCCTGCTTCTCTGCCAACGAGCAGGAACCAGCCAGTCATCCATCAAGATCCCACTCCCGCCACAAATTCAGAGATCTCTCAATTGGTGGTATTCCCTGTCAATCTGGAGGGGACTCCTGTTCAGGGACCCAGACAGTCTAATGATAACCACCAATGCCAGCCTCCTGGGTTGGGGTTCCCATATGCAGGGCCAGATAGCTCAGGGCGTTTAGTCCAGATCAGAGCAGACCCTTCCCATAAATTGGCTAGAGCTCAGAGCCATTTTTCTGGCTCTCAAGCATTTCAGGCAATCAGTAACCGGCTCTCATGTTCTAGTCCTTATGGACAACATGGCCACAAAGGCTCATGTCAACCAGCAAGGGGGAACGAGGTCCAAAGCCCTCATGAGAGAGGCACTACGGTTGGGGTTATGGGCAGAGAAACACCTGTTGTCGATCTCGGCGGACCACATCTCCGGGTCGACAACTCCCAGGCCGACTGCCTCAGCAGGAGCCTAGTCGACCAGGCAGAATGGTCCATTCCTCCGTCTCTATTCAGGGATCTTTCCCTCAGATTTGGAACACCAGAGGTGGATCTCTTCTCCACTCCTCAAAACGCCCAAGTCACCAGATTCTTCACCAGGTTTCCTTGCCAGGGAGCGGAGGGGACCAATGTTCTTCGGTGCAGATGGCCCAAGGGTCTCCTCTACATCTTTCCCCCACTTCCCATCATTCCGGCAGTAATTCAGAAGATGTTGGAGGAATGTGCAGAGCTCCTCCTCCTGGCACCCTATTGGTCAAGGAGGCCCTGGTTTGCGGACCTGGTCAACCTATCAGTGGCTTCTCCTTGGAGGATCTCAGCCCATCTAATCTCCCTTCACCAGGGGGCCCTGCTCAACCCAGAGCCCCAGTGGTTCAAGTTGACCATATGGCACTTGAGCGGCAGTGGCTAGAGAAGGTTGATCTTCCAGAAAGGGTCATCCTCACTATCCTGGAGTCTCGCAAACCTTCTACATTTTGCCCTGCACCCAGACTCTCTGCAACTGCTGGGCCTCGCTTGCAATGGATGCCAGTGGCCAAAGAGCATGAGGTTGAGCCAGTCGCATTGCCCCTCTGCCAGCTGGCTTCCTCTGCTGGCTCATGACCTTTGGCCGAGTGCAGGCCTTACCTTCACAGGCAGCTGTGGTGAGCAGAGTGGTGTGAGCCCCACAGGCTGGAACTGGATGATAAGGCTAGCGGCGGGGGAGGAAAATCCACTGTGGACCCGCTGCACTCAACCGAAGGGCTGCCTCGGGGGGAACAGTGAGGGTCAGCCGCCTTTCAGGCCTGCCTCTTTGTTTCCACAGGGCCTCCGGGCACTTACTGCCCACTCACCTTCCCCTCCACCTCAGACCTCACATCCAGCCATGATTGGGGTATGTGCTGCTTCTGAGCCAGTCTGGCTGGCAGGTGGGTGAACGGCTGACACTCAGGACAGTGCTGGGCTGGGATGCTGTGTGCTTGGATCAGGTGCTTTCTCTTGGGCCTCCTGCCTGTCTCTGCTTTTGCAAGGCCTCTGGGTCCAGGCACACTGTCTTCCAGGAACATCTTCTGTGTTTCTTTTATCAAGGAGAAGCTTTATGGTCAATCTGAGTGAAGGAAAAAGAAGACAGGCAGACTGACTGTAGCTTGCTGACATCAGTGGGAAAGTCAGTCCCATATTCCAGATGTCAGGTTCCGTCACATGCCGAAAAAAAGCACAACAGCCACAACGGGGTTTGATGTAAGCCATTTATCTTTCTCCGGAATGTGTGCCGGCACTTTAACTATAACCAGCTGCTAGACAATGAAAGCTAACAGAAATTAAAGTCAGGGCTAATTACTAGCCCTCCCCACCACTTTTATACACCCGATGTGCCCTGCCCCAATTATCCTGGCATGCCCCGACCAGCAGGCACAAACTCAGTCTTCCCGAGAGGAGTTTGCTCCCAGCTGTCAGTCCTATGCAATTTCCCTCTCAGCTCTTCTGCCATTGCTCGAATTACGCCTGCAGGCTTGCAGCAGCTAAATGACCAGGTATCACATGGCTTCATAGCAATGTCCAGGCCTGCAGCTTGCATGATCAGGAGTAATAGGGTTTCGTAGCAATGTCCATGGCCAACCCGCCCCCTGAATGGCAGCCCATGGATGACGTCGGGCTGACACTAGAGCTGTAGTCACAGGATTGGCCCAATTGTCATCCCAGAGCATCTCCTCCACCGAGGTGCATCGACCTGCTCTGGGACGACCAATGGGCCAGTCCTGTAACCAGAGCTCTGGGATATGGAAGATGCCAGGCTGATCATGGTAGG
The DNA here is from genome assembly GCF_049901715.1 of Pseudonaja textilis. Taxonomy (NCBI): domain Eukaryota; kingdom Metazoa; phylum Chordata; class Lepidosauria; order Squamata; family Elapidae; genus Pseudonaja; species Pseudonaja textilis. Next base: position 57,476,209 of record NC_142008.1, on the reverse strand, counting down.
ACTAGAAATCTCCACTATAGAGGATGGTACAAGAAATGGTACCATCATGCAAGGAGTAGCACAGCTCTCACCAGCCGGAACAAGGTAATGGTGCTGTTGCGGAAAGAGGGGTGGCGCAGGTGAGCCGAAGCAGCAATAGCAATGCCTACAGCTTAATGTGTGGCAGCAAAGCACCCCTTTACTTGCCATTGTGTGGCAACAACACTCCTCCTTCGTCGCTTTACATTTGCACCAGCTGGTGGTGCCAAGGCAGCCCTCGCCTCCCACCATTTCAGGCTCGGAGCTGTAAGCCACAACCAGGAAGCAATGTGGCGGAGACAAGCAGCCAAGGTCAACGCTAGTTTTGCTGTCCATTGCAGCTAGGAATCGCAAATAAGGCAGACAATAATGTTTGTGTGGTAGCCAGCCCAGGTGCTAGATCAGCCCCCTGCAAACTCCTTTTCTCTCTAGAAGCCTGGCCAAGGCCTCATTCATCAATCGCTGAAACACCTGGACTCCAGTGATTGGACTTAGTCTTTAGGCACTTAGCTTGGCCACCTGTCTAGTAGCTCCAGCCCCTCCCTCCATCACTGGGAGTCCAGGCACTTTGGCAGGCAGCAAGCAAGACCTTGGCCAACAAGGACTTCGCAGAGGCTGATTTAGCACCCGGGATGGCTACAACACAAAAGTTCATTTTTGGCCTCATTTGAGATTCCTAGCTGCAATGGACAGCAAAGATAAGGTTGACAACTGCCTGCATCAATCAGACAGACAAAACAGGAAAAGTGGGGGTGGAGAGAAACAATCCAGTTGACAAGGTACAGAGTGGGAGGCCAGTGAACTGGAGAACTTCTTTCCTGTCTTCCCAGGAGCATGGGACTCCTTGCCATTGGGCCCTGAGCTCTTTTGCAGTTCTCCTGCTGGAAACCCGCCCTCATGAACAGACGAGTACCTAACATGAAGAATGACACCAGACCCACACCCATGAGAGCCACACAAGATGCCACCACCACACTTCCATGTAGAAAACAGACTCACACCCACTCAGAAGATGAGACACGACCACGGACCAGAAGCTGCACTGCAGCCACATCACTACCCACTTCAAACCCCTCCGAGCCATACATGAAGCAAACCGACACCCACTATGAAGATGCAGCACGACCACGAACTCGAAGCCAAACAGCAAGATCACAGCTCACCAACTCAAATCTCCCAGCAACAAAGACTAACCTGAGCACAACCAAGCCCCCACCTGAACAGAACACGCCTCCAACCAATCAGAACACGGCCAACCCCCCAACCAATCAGAACACAGCCAAACCCCCTACCAATGAGAACACACCCCCACCCAATCAGAACACAGCCAAGCCCCCACCCAATCAAGTCCCACCCCCACTAGCCGTTAAAAGGAAGAAGCAGCTGCAATCTCACATCACTCTGAGAAGCAAGAGCCGAAGACAGAAGCCTGAAGATGATGAATGAGACTTCATCGAAACGCTTGCCTCAGATACTTCGAATCTTACGCGGGAGAAAACCCGAACAACCAAAGATCCACATACAAATACCATGAGAACCTCAGAAAATATATATATATATATTTATTAGTATTCAGAAATCTTTATTGTCCCCTTGGGATTTAATTTTCCAGTTTAATTACCTATTGATGCCAAAGCGGATTTTTTGGATTTCTCATTCATCTCTCTTCGCTGTCAACGTAAGGAAGGAGAGTGAAAAAAAAAACTTTCCCTTTTAACTTTCATTCGCTGCTTCTGAATCTTCTTTGGGAGCGATGTATCTTTTATAAAATTTAAATTCCAGGATACCTTAGTTGTTGCTTCTTATCCCAGTCAGCCAAAACTTTCACTTCTTAACTTCCTCCTGCACTTTCTTTTCTGGCTGAGTTCTTCTTTGAGGTGGCCATTTCTGACTGCCGCTCTTACTGCCTTTGGGAAAGGGAGTTTAGCCAGCTGAGGAGGAAAGATGCGGCTTTCCTCGACCCTGCTGGAATCTCCCCCCTCTTCACCACCTCTACGGGGTGGCTTAGCCCCAAAGCCAACTGGCTTGGGGCACTCCAGCGGCGAGCCCAGGCAGAAACCGCCCACAATCGCGGATTTCTGCCTGCCGCTGAAGCCCTGCAAACCGGAAGTTTTCGGCCAGATGCCTCTTAACTAAACTTGCGATGCTGCTCCAGCTCAGCTGATGGGGATTATCAAACGTTATTGGTTTTTTTTTAAACAATTTTATTTGGGTTTTCACAAAACAAAAAGAAAAATAAAACATATTTTTTTAGTGAACAGCATGGTTCAAGGTTTTCACATCTCCATACAGATATAATTTCAGTTACAGATTCATCTTTCATCTTCTATTTCTTATCTTATCACTACTTTATATATTCTCTATTTGTTTTTACTCCAATACCTCCCTCAGGTTTATTTTATAGTTTCCTCATTCATTTCCAGATCTATTTCATTTCCTTTTCAAAGTTTCCATATCTTCACAGTCATTATACTTATACTTTTGTTTGTCCTGTTTACAATTTCACTTCATATTCTTACATCATCATTTCCCAAAGGATTCCTCCATATTTCAAATATCACAAAACAAGGTTTCCCCATGTAATTACTATTTAGAGTATGTCACCTACATATCTTATAATTAATTCCCTTTCAAATCCCATTAAACACTCTACTTTTAAATTGTCCCCTTAAACAATTATAACATTCATCTCCTAATAACTATATTATAACATAAATCCTTTTCAATCAGATTCTGCATGGTACTTCCCCCTTACCTCTAAAATATATTATATTTCAATGAAAAAAATTAAAAAGCTGAAGAAATAATTAGTCAATTCACGTTCATCCTAGAAATCGATATTAATCTCCTTACAGTCCTTCTCATAATTCTTTTCAATTATGTTTTATGGATCATTAATATACATTGCCTGGCCAGTGGGACACTTCTCACTCAGACACTTTCCCTCTTTCTTCTCCCTGCTCCTCCTCCCCTTCAGACAAAAGCTGTGTTTTTCGTCTGTCCATTGCAGTGCAGCACCTGGGATTTACTTTGACAGTGACGCAGCTTGGGGGTGGTGGTCAATCCCTGTTCATAGTGCAGTAGAGAAGGTGGAAGGCAATCCTCCACCACCAGACCAGACCAACCTGATGGGGGTGAGGTGGGAAACTGAGCAGCACCGAAAGCATCTGAAGGCACATCAGTTGTAGCTGTCCTGCCCCCTTCCTCGCCTCATCTCATACCGTGGGATGAGCCTCCTACCCCCTGCTCCATCCACCAGAGGCACCTGGATTCCATTCAGAATCCCACCTGGCCGCAACAAGCCCCACTCATGCAAGCAATGTCAAGCTGGCCACATCCCCGGGCCATGCCTGGTCAGCCACAACCACCCCTGCCACATGCTTTCCTCCCCCCATCTCCCCAGAGGACAACTACAATGCTTATCCAGCCCTCAGTGAAATCAAGTTTGACATCCCTGCTTTATCTGTTCCCACCCACTGCATTTGTGTTCTTAATCAATCTTGGTTAACAGGTTATACATTTCTGGTTTTCAAACATTATTCTTTATTCTGAACTTAGTAATGAAATGAATCAGTAGTTTTAGTTCATAAGAATAATTTCCATCAACATAATGGACTGAATTTAGTAACAAAGAGAAATCATTAAAGAATAGAAAATAAGATATCCAACTGAATTACTTGAGGGTAGTTAGAGAACTCTTATAGTCCATATCCTTGATTGTGGTTTATATTCTTGGTTTTATATTTAATGAATACTTAATATTCTGAACTGTGGTTTAAATTTTCTGAATTGTAATTTTTTTTTCTTTCAGTTCAGCAAATGCCACTCCAGAATTTGAGGGACGTGGTGGTGAAGAACTTGGCACTGAGATCGCAAATACCCTTTATAGGATATTTAATAATGAGAGCAGTATCAACTTGAAAACCCTTTGTATTAATCCCAGACAGTATTGCTGGATACTTTATGTTGATGTCTTGGTAAGTAAGTTCCATGTGAATTAAATTTAAGCTCAAGAGCTTGATTTTTTTGGAAGTCTAAATATTACCAAACTCATGCCTTTATTTTATTTATTAGATTGTTTTATCCTCCACTTATTACTTTTATATAAGTAACACAAATCAGAACAATACTCCTTCCTCCTTCTGTTTTCTCCACAACAACAACAACCCTGTGAGGTGAGCTGGGCTCAAAGAGAATGACTTGACCCAAAGTCATCCAACCAGTTTTCAGGTATTCACCTGTTACATCTCTTTTATATTCCTCAATTGCCTAGGGCCTCTTTTTATTCTACCATGCCGCCAGAAGTTGTGAATACTCGAACACTGAAAGTTTTTAAGAAGAGATTGGACAACCACTTGTCTGAAATGACATTTCCTACCTGAATAGGGGACTTCCAAGATCCCATCCAACTCTGTTATTCTGTTATGTTATTCTGCCACTACATGGAGAAATTTGGTATTTCTGGTTTCTAAATGGAACTCTGAAAATAGTTTGTATATTCAATAGCTCCTGTTATGTTTATAATAATGAGGATGATAATGAGGATGATTCATCACATGATTCATCAACCAGATGTTTAAACTGGATTTAGCTTTTTTGGCTAACTATCAAGTTCTTTCCAATGACTTAAAACAGGCAGATGTGGATGTTTGATGGTGTTAAAGATATTGTCTCAGGATGAAAGCTGTTCTGAATAAAGCCATTTTAGCAATTGATTGATGACAAATTTGTCAATGCTGATGGTGTTCAAGTGATGCTCCAGTTGTGTTGTGTTGCATCCAAGGCATCTATTATTGTTGGTCTTTGTTTGCTTGTCATTTTATTTCTATTTACAGGTATTTGTATTTTGTTATCTTCTCCAGTTCTTTATCTTCTATTTTGCTGTCTCTAAGCTTGCCATGTCCATTAGCCAGATTTTTTTTGTCTATCTTATCAACAATTGTTACATCTGGGAGATGTGACAGCTGCTTGTCTGTTTGAATTTTAAAGTCCCAGAGCAATTAACTTTTTCATTTTCTATGACTTTCTCTATTTTATCATGCACTAATTATTGCTTGCAGGCAAATGATATTTCTTGCACTTCTTCCAATGCAGCATTGTTGCTACTTTGTCATGCCATTGCTTGTAGTCAGTCTACGCAATCTTCTTGCACCAGGCGGTTCACTGTTTCATCAGCTCCTTGGCATTTGCTGTCGGTTGCTGTCTTCTCAATTCTGGCTTTATATGCATTGATCCTTAAGGCTTGGTCTTGTGCAGTCAGAATTAACCCTTCTGTCTCTTTCTTCAACTTTCCTGTTCTTAGCCATTGCAAAGTCTTCTTGTTATTTGCTTTGCCTGTTATTTTTTAATGTATGGGTAATGTAATTTTTTTGTTTTCCCATCCCAATAGTCATTAAGCCTTCCTAGTATATTAGTTTCTTCATTGGTCTTCAGAAATTCTTAGAATGCTCTTTTTTCTTCTTCAACCATCTGATGTACCTGCAACATTCCACACCCATCTACTTTCTTTCGTAGGTGGAGTTTGTCTATGTCTCTGCAAGGATGAAGGGTGTGAGTCATTGTCATAGTTTTTTTAGGCTTCCTATCCAGGGCTTTTAGTTCTGCCTGAGTCCAATCCACAATTCATGCTGTGTATCTAATGACTGGAATTGCCCAGGTGTTGATTGCCTTGATGGTATTTCCTCCACTGTTTGAACTTTAAGATCTTCTTCACTCTTTTGATGTATTCACATTTAATCTTTCAGTGTGAATATATTCACATTCAGATTTCAGTGTGCTTAATATTGTCAGGTATACATACATATATACATATTTGCAGTGATCATCTTTTTCGAGACTCTTGATGTTATTCTATAGGGCAGGGGTGTCAAACTCAAGGCCCGCAGTCTGGATCTGCCCTACAGGGTGCTTACATCTGGCCCAAGGGCCTGCCCTGGAAACAGCAAAGGACCGACCCACAATGCCTCTCAAGAGGGCCATGTTTTCAAACGGAGCTCTGTTTTTACTGACAGGAGACTGCAGGAGGCCCTTGTGACCTCAATGAGCCTCGATGAGTGATGTCGAGCTGGCCATGCCCACCCTGGCCACACCCAGCAAGCACACTAAGGTCAAACAAACCCTAATGCAGCCCTCAGTGAAATCGGGTTTGACACCCCTGTTGTAGGGCATCTTGAGTACTTTTTTCACTATTTTTCTCAGTTTGATGGTGAGTGTGGAACAGTTGTCCAGTCATTATTATTATTATTGTTGTTATTGTTGTTGTTTAAAAAAATCAATCCAGGGAAGGAATGCATAGAATAATTAGCATTTAAGATTGAAGCCAGGAAATCTGAAGCCAGCCTTTTTCAAATTCATCTCTCAGCATTTCTACCTACAAGGCAGGGAAATATTTTCCTACTTTTCATGGTTGTTTGCATATTACAAAAAAATTGTTTAAAGCAATTAAAGCATTCAAAATATTTTTGTTCTCATTATCACCATCATCCCTTTTCATGCAGTTCAACTTTTTAAAAACTACATCTTTTAATATATTAAATGAAAATATCAAATTTTGTGGAGGTTTCTGAAATTAGTCATGCTTTACCACTTTTGTGTAACTTATACATTTACATCAGAATTATTATGAGATGATGAAATCATGGCTTTTAGAATAGAAAATTGTTATTAAAATGATAACAATAATAATTAAAATCTACTTTTTCAAAATTTCAGTTATTGGAGTGTGGTGGTAACTTGTTCGACACCATCTCAATTGCAGTGAAGGCAGCACTCTTTAATACCAGGTAAGGAACACATCTCTTCAAAGGGCAGTTTCCGGGTATTACCTGCACACTAACCATTATTAGTTTGTAGACCAACATAGGAATAAATATAGGCCTAAATACTTACATTTTTCTTAGGTTAGTTTTTTCTTGGACGGGGATTTTCCTTTTCATTGAACTGTTTGATGAAAGAGATTTGTAAAGCACATTCTGCACAAATTAGAGGGTAACTGGCAATAAGCCAGTTATATTTCTTGATCATGGTTGCCAAAAATTGATAGCATATTTTTGTTATGAAACACATATTTATTAAATTGCAGTATCAACTCTAAAATAAACATATTTTAAGAACACACGCAACATTTCCCACAAAAAACAAAAGTTTGAAAATTCTAACCATGCCTACATGTGCAATTCAGATATACCCATAGGGTATCAACTCCTCTACCTACTTTTTTCCTTTCTTCCCCCTTTCCTGTGATTTGGAGATCTCACCTACTGAAAAATGGCCCAGTATGGGTCATTTATATTTGTTTAGGAAGATTTATTTACTTTTTTTAAAAAAAGTTGTTTATTAAACATTTATTTGACATACATTTAAAACAGACACACAGACACACACACATACACACATATATATATGCACATATACATATATTCATTTTACAGTATATTGAGCAATGTTTTTTTTTCTTTATCTTTATCATTGACGTGATCTGCCTTGTTACAATAACTCCTTCGTTCTTTTAATGTTTTAATTTCTCTATATAGTTTATAATTAAATGAACATCTTCTGTCATTTCCATAACTTATCCAAATATCAAATATTACCTTTTCTTTAACCAATCATACCAAATGTTCCATATTTCATAATAGTCACTATCTTGTTTATTTTTTAACAATTTCGTTAGGTTATCCATATCAGCACATTCATGTATTTTTTAAATTACCATATCCTCTGAAGGAATGAAAGACAATTTCCAGTTTTGTGCATAGATTATTCTGGCCGCAGTTATGATGTGCAAAATTAAATATTGATATTTTTTCTCCATGTTTAAATCTATCATACTTAGCAGAAAGGTTTCAGGTTCAAGTTTTAAATTTTGTTTTATTTAAAATCCAATTTCTAATATTTCTCCAAAACTTCTGAGCACATGGGCAAGTCCACCACATGTGAAAATATGTTCCTTGTGCGTAGTTACATTTCCAACAGTTGGGTGGTAGGTTGGGGAACATCTTAGCCAGTCTCGCAGGAGGTAAGTGCCAGCGATGAACCATTTTATATAGGTTTTCTTTATACGAGACTGACATGGTTAATTTGTAATTTGTTTGCCAGATGTGTTCCCACTTATCTAATTCAATACTATGACCTAAGTTTTTAGCCCAAATTATCATAGATTCTGTGACTGTTTCTTCTTTTAGTTTGTAATCCAAAAGATATTTATATGTTTTGCTAATTGTTTTCTTTTCCTCTACTAGCCATATTTTATCTAATTCTTGTGGGATCATATTAAAGCCAAATTGTTCTCTATCTTTTTTATAATAGGTTTGTATTTGTGCAAAGGGCCACCATGCTATCTCCTTTCCTTGAATTTGTATTTGGTTCCTATTTTTAAGCTCTCCAGTATCATATAGTAAATCTTTATACCTAATAATATTTTCATAATCCAATAGATTTGGATATGTGACTGCTTCCAATGTAGATAGCCACACTGGAACCTTTGGGTAGTGGTTTTTTTTAATCTTTCCCCAGATATTGAACAACACATTTCTTACATGGTGCCTTTGGAAATATGAATGTTGTTTATATTTTCCATCCCACATGAAGGCGTGCCAGCCAAGTTGGAGATCAAAACCTTCTAATACTAATAACCTTCTATTTCTAATTTAACCCAATCCTTAAATCAGTTTAATATAGCAGCATCATGATATAATTCAAAATCTGGAAGGCCAAATCCTCCTTTTTTCTTGGCATCCTGTAATAGTTTATGTTTCACTCTGGGTTTTTTCCTCTGCCATATAAATTTAGATATACATTTGTTTAATTTTACAAAAAAGTTCTTTTCCAACTTGACTGGCACTGTCTGAAAGAGGAACAACAGTTTTGGCAAAATATTCATTTTTACTTTCGAAATATGTCCCAATAACGATAACTGCAGTTTGGCCCAATTATCTAAATCTTTAACTATTTGCGTTATTAGCTTATCATAGTTATCTTTTTTAATCGACGAACATCTAGCAGTCAACCAGATCCCTAAGTATTTTACTTTATTTTCCACCTGCATACCTAATTTATTTGCTAGTTCTTCCTTCTGCTCCTTTGTACAGTTTTTTGTTAACACTTTTGTTTTTTCTTTGTTAATTTTTAACCCTGCCACTTTTCCATATTCTTCTATTTCTCTTAGTAGTATAAGGCTCGTTTCTAAGGGTTCTTCTAATATAAATTGGTGAATGCCTGGAGTTTATATTCCTCTTTTTTAATTTTTAGTCCTCTAATCTCTTGATTTTGCCTAATTTGTGCTAAGAGAGTCTCTTCTGTCAATATATACAGTAGAGGAGCTAGGGGGCAGCCTTGTCTTACTCCCTTATTTATCTTTGTGATATCTGTATTTTCCCCATTTATTAATATTTTTGCGATTTGCATGTTATAAATTGTTTTAATAAATCCTATAAAATTTTCACCAAATTTCCTGCCTATCAGTTGTTTAATAAGGAAGTTCCAATTCAGGTTGTCAAAAGCCTTCTGGGCGTCTAAAAATATCAATGCCATTGTCTTGGTTGAGTGTTCTTCATAATATTCTAATATATCCATAATGGTTCTGGTATTTGTTTTTATTTGCCTATGGGGGAGGAAGCCATTCTGATCAGTGTGGATAATTCTACTTAATACTCTCTTTAATCTTTCCGCCAGTGTTGTAGCCATTATTTTGTAATCTGTGGTCCATAGTTTTGAATTTTTTGTGGGTCTGATTGTTCTTTATAAATGAAGGTAATATAGGCTTCCAACCATGATTTAGGCATGTTAGCGTTCTCCAGGGCTTCATTGTACAAGTCCACTAATATCTCCTCTAGTGTTTCTTGGAATTCCTTATAGAATTCCAAAGGAATTCCATCTGGGCCAGGGGTCTTATTTGCTTTTTGTGTTCCAATTGCCTTCCTAATTTCTTCTATAGATATTTTATATTCAAATTTTGTTTCTCTTCACCAGTAACTTCAAGCAAGTTCTTTTCGTTCAAATATTGATCAATAGATTCTTCTGGTATTTCTTCCTGTTTATACAATTTCATAAAAAACTCAGCAATTTCTTTCTTTTCTTGGGTCTGCGTGCATAATTTCCCTTCCTGATCTTGGAGAGCTACGATCATTCTCTTTTCTTTTCTTTTTTAATTTTATGGGCTAACCACCTCCCCGGCTTATTTGCGTTTTCAAAATAATTTTGTTTTGCTAATTTAATTTTTCGGGCCAAATCTTCCTGTACATTTAAATTTATTTTATGTTTTACCAGATCAATTTCTTTCTTAATGTTTGAATTGTTTGGGTCCTTTTGTCTACTTGTTTCCAAATCTTTCAGTTTCTCCCTCCACATGCTTTGTTGCTGTCTTTTTTCTTTATTCTTTTTAATACTATAAGCAATAGTTAGACCTCTCACATAGGCTTTGGCTGTATCCCAAAGATTCTGTAAAGAGATATATTCTCTTTTGTTTATTTCAAAAAATTCTTTCTTTATCATTTCATTTTATCATTTCAATATATTCTTAATATGGTATTGTTAAATGTCCATCTTCCAATTTTTCTCTTTCCTTTCCATTTAATTTGAATGGGATTATGGTCAGCCCATAGATTTGGCAAAATCTCGATCCTTTCAATATTCTCCATATGGTCCATCCATATCTGATCTATTTTGGACCAAGAGTGGTAGGCATTCAAAAAAAAAGGTTTATTGTTTTTTATTTGGATTTAATTCTCTCTACACATCTTTCAAGTTAAGTTCTCTTACCATATTATTAAAAGACAAAGGGAGTATTCTCCTTTCCTTTTTTTTTTTTTTTTTTGGAAGTTCTATAATCTTTCTCTTTCTCTGGGACTGCATTATGGTCTCCTACAATGCATACATTAGCATTCTCAAATTCTATTATCTTATGCTGAAGCCTATTATAAAAGTCTTTTTGGTTTGTATTCGGGGCATATATTGTAACTAATAATATCTTTTTCTGATTTACATTTATTTCTATAAAGAGCATCCTCCCTTCTTGATCTTTGTATATTTGTTTATGTTGCAACCAATCCTTTACATATACTACAATACCCCTTTTTTTTGTTTGCAAGTACTGAGTACATTTTACCCAAATTTATATTCTTTAAGAGGTCTGATTGATTATCTGGAATATGCACTTCTTGGATACAAGTTATGTCAGCGTTTTGTTTTTTAAGTTTCTCAAATATCTGTTTTCTTTTTGATGATAGATTTAAACCATCGATATTGACTGAAAATAAAGTGATTTCTCTATCAGTGTCATTGACTGTGTGAGGCATTTCTCGTTTCATTTCTTGTTCTAGGCTCTCTTTTTCTTAGTCTGTTGCCTTCCCCTTCTTTTCTAAGATTTTGGGGTTCAGAGTGTGAATCAGATTCTTTTTCTCCAGAGAGTTGTTCCTCTTGGCTTCTTGTATTTAGGTCATCTCTACTTTCTTGTTCTTCCTCGGGTCCTAGGTGTCATTCACGAAATTCCTGTGCTTTTTCAATTGTATCAATTTTATATTTTTTGTTCTGTCACGAAACTAAAAGCCCCCCTTGGGTGAGCCACCTAAGTGGAATACCATTTCTAATAAGTTAAGTTGATAAAAATTGGTAGTCCCTTCTCTGCTCTCTGACTCTCCTAGGTATTTGTTTCAGTGTAACCACTTCATGATCTTTGTATACAAGTGGTTCATCTTTGGTCTTACTATAGAGCAGGTCTCGTGTTTATCTTCCTCGCAAATCGAATATGAACCTCTCAGGGTAGTCTATGTCTCCTTGCATAGTGTGTATATATTCTGTAGAACTCGTCTACATCATTTTCAATGTCCAGTTTGGGTTTCTGTAAAGCTGCCGTTATCAGATTTGTCATAATTGCATGTAAATCTTCCTTTTTGTCTTCCACCACATTTTGGAACCTAAGATGAAATGATGCCTTCTCTAATTCCATATGTACCATCGAATCCCGGAGTTCACAGTAGAGCATTTTCCAGTTTTATTCTGAATCCTCTAATTTCTTCTACACCATCTCCATTCTTGCCTCTACTAAATTTAATTTCTGTTCATTTTTTATCACTTTTTCCTGCATCTTTCCAATCTTACTATTCAAATTTTGTATTTCATTTTTCACTTGTCCTATTTCAGTTTTCATCTCTGTTTTCCTATCTTCATGGTTCCTTGCTATCAATTCGTGTGTTTTTGCCATCATTTCCTGCATCATAGTGAGCGTTGCCTGTACTGTCTGCAGGCTTTGAGCTGAACTAGTTTTTTCTGCCAGTAGCATCGCATCTATGGATCTCTGCCCCATAGGTGCAGATGTCGTTGTAGTTTTCTTTCCTGATTTTACATTTGTAGTTGATGTTGTCGCCATTTTAACTATCTGTAGCAGCTCTTTCCAATCTACCATCAACTATCCCTAGTAGAGCACTATTTTCCTCTCCTTTTCAGTTCAATAGTAATATTAATACATATATTATTATATTATTAATTACCAAAATTCTATTATGGAAAATCACAATCAGCTCTTATTTGTATTTTTTCTTATTGAACTTATTCAACTATTACAATACTTAAGAGAATTCAATATTAATCAAATACAGATCTATTTACTCACAAAATCAACAGTCTTATATGCTTAATTAATTAATTTAAAGCAGCCAATTCATTAAAGTAATTAAATTCTTATCTATATATAAATATCAATTTATCTATTTCTTTAAAGTTCTTAGTTATATGCTTACCTCAGAATAAAAATACCTCAATTTCTTACTATATGATTATTATTTGAAGGTCTGAGTTCTATATTTATACAACACACTTTCATTTGTCTGGTTATTCAAAAATTATTAACCAGTGTTCTTAACTCAATATTCTAACACATATATATCTATTAAGATTATGTTTTACCAATATTATTTAGTTACATCTATGATTGACCAGTTGAATGATGTCCATGGATCATCTCCTCCTCCTCCTCCTCCTCCTCCTCCTCCTCCTCCTCCTCCTCCTCCTCCTCCTCCTCCTCCTCCTCCTCCTCCTCCTCCTCCTCCTCCTCCTTTTTTGATAAATGTCCTCTTCAAATTTGCACAGTCACTTCCACCATTTCATTTCTCCTTTCTATTTTAGCTTCTTCTTCTTCTTGCTCCTTTATTCTTTTTCTCCACACAGTCCTAGTTCCAATTATAAATCTTAGTTATCTTATCTCTTCCTTTTTTCTTTATCACAGTTATCAGACAAATATAGCAATTATAAGGTTTCTTTCTTCAATCCTTTCCTTAAATCTATTAAAGTGTCAATTGTCCTCTTTTCAAGTTTTTACTCTCAGCTGTTCTTCCGATCTCTCTGTCTCACTTGGACATGTCACTGTCACTTTCTCTTTCTCCCCACAATTCTCAAGCGTCAATCGCCAAAAAATATAGTTATACAACCCCCTTTTCAACTCCCAAAGTAAAAGTAAACAGTGTTGTCTCACCCTTCAGCTCCTCCGTTTTCAGTGTTCCATTACTTAGCATAAATTACTGCCGTTTCTTTAGTTAGTGCTCCTTCCGATATTTCTGCCGCTTCGGTGCACTGTTCAGTTTGGTGTTTCAATTTTCAATTTCCCTTTGTAGTATAAATCAGTATTCTGGAAATCTTCTTTAAGTTCACCTTTCCACTACTCAATTTGCTGTTCTCCACTCTTTTACTTCCTTCCTTCTTCTTTAAGCTGCTGGGCTGCCACGTCTATGGTTCCGATCTGTATGATCTCCCTCTTCTGCTGCTGGATTTTGGGGGATTCTCTTGTAATCTCTGGGATCGCAGCACCTCCCCGAGATCTCCAGGTCTTCCCCTTTCATCTGTCTACCCCTCCGAGGTCCGACACACTCCTGGAAGCCACCAAACAGCAAAAATCGGAGCTTTTCAGAGCGGTGATCTGCTCCTCAGCTCCACATCAACGCAGCGCCCAGCTGGAAGCCAGAAAGATTTATTTACTTTTAATGAATTAAAGTAGTTACCCAAATCCTGTAACTCTTTTGAGCTCCCTAGCTTTGCCAAATAGTCTGATTCAGAATATCATCTAGTCCTAGGGGTGGGGGTGGATGAGTAGAAAGCCCCAGCTTCCTTGATACCAACCTCCTCACCATCTGGAGACAATGTTACAACAGGAGAAAGAGAAGGAAGTGACATTGCAGATGATCATGCAAGGAATTCAGAAGATTGAGCAAAAAATTAAAAAGACAGATGAGAAAGTGAAAAATATTCAACAGATGATGAAATATGAAGACAGATTCAAAAAAATTGAAGAAGAAGATATACAAAGATATAAGAAAATTGGAGAGATTGATACTCGATTGAGCGATGTTGAGAAGGGCAGGAGTGAACCATTGGGGTGGGAAATCGATAGATCAGAATTTTATTTGAGATTTCAAAATGTGGAAGAATTTTGCTGAAATAATGACAGAAATACTGGCAGAAGCGTTAGAGAAAGAGACAAAGAGAAGATGATGGATGGGATGGATGAAGTGTTCCATGTCTATACAAGATATGCAATGAGAAACAAGTTACCAAGGGAAGTACATATAAGATTTACCAAGAAGATAATCAAAACACAGATATTACAGGTGGCAAGAGAGAAAACATTAAATATAAAGAGAAAGAAATTGTGGTACTAAAACAAGTACCAAGAAGAGTAAGAGAGATGAGAAGAGAATATACATTTTTGACTAAAGAGTTATTTAAAAGAGGAATAAACTATAGATGGTTGATGCCAGAAGGCCTCTTGTTCACTTGGCAGGAACAAAGACACAGAATTGATACAGTCAGAAAAGCGGGGTTATTCTACTTAGAATTTTTTAGAGGAAAGGAGGAAGAAAAAGAAAAGAAGAGTCACTAATTGAATTTCAAGAGGAGTGTAAAGCAGTAATTGAAAAGGAAAAAGAAGAAGGTGCAGTAGGCGGTGAACCCAGAGAGCAACGAGAATTAAGATCTACTAGAGCAATAAAACCCTCTTATAAAGCTTAACATGGATGAAAGGAAATTGATTACAATTAACATAAACGGACTTAATTTGGCTGCTAAAAGAAGAAAAGTATTTCATATATTAGAGAAATTAAAATTGGATATAATTTGTTTACAAGAAGTACATATTTAAAAACAACATGAATATATATTGAAACAAAAAAAAATAGGGAAATTATTCACGTCACTGACACAATCAAAAAAAGAGGCATGGTCTTATATATTAGAGATACAATTGCGGCAGAATTAATTTATACAGATGACGACGAGAGGATTTTGATGGTGGAAATAATGGACAATAATGTCCCAAACACTTTTAATTGCAATTTATGCTCCAAATGATAATCAAGAAGAATTTTACAGAAACTTACATATGAAAATAATTGAATTGGACTATGTTAATATTTGTTTGATGGGAGACCTTAATGGAATAATTAAAGATCAGTTGGACTATAAAACACAGAAATCAACAAAGAAAGCTAGAAAGATATTACCAAAATCTTTCTTTTGAATGATAGAAGAATTAAACTTAAAAGATACACGGAGAGAGAGAAATGTGGAAAGTAAGCAATATACTTTTTACTCAAACAGACATGCATCCTGGTCTAGAATAGATATATGGATGTCAGCAGAACTACTTACTAATATACGAGAAATTGAAATAGAACCAAGCACTTGGGCAGACCACAATCCAATGACAGTTATTTGGAAAGGATATAAGGGGAGATCTAGATGGACTTTAAATAATACGATATTAAAAGAAAAAGACTTTAAACAGAAAATAGAGAAAGAATTGGTTTTCTTTTTTAAAGAACATAGAAAAGAGGATACGTCTTTACAGAATGTCTGGGACACGATGAAGGCCTATACAAGAGGTTTGATAATTGACTATATAAGGAAAAGAAATATAAAACAGAAAAAGACTTTTAAAACTTTGGAGGATGACTATGAGAGACTCGAAAAAGATTTACAGATGTTCCCACAAAAAAAGACATTAAGAATAAAATGGATATAATTAATCATAAAATGGGACTAATGGAAAAAGAGGAATTAGCACAAAAAATTAAAAATGCTAAACAGAATTACTTTGAAGATGCAAACAAACTAGGCAGATGGTTAGCCTATAAATTGAGAAAGGAAAGAAAATCAAGAAGGATTAATCAATTAATAAATGAAGAAGGACATGTTTGCTATGGAAATGAGGAGAAGAAAAAAATCATACCAAATTACTATGGAAAACTGTATTTTCAAGAGAATATTCAAGAAGAAAAAGTTAAGCAATATTTACAGAAAGCGATTTTACCTCAGATACCTAAAGACACTGAAATAATTCCAGAAGAGAACATAACGATGATGGAACTAACAGAAGCTTTGAAAAAACAGAATGTTGGAAAAGCACCAGGTCCAGATGGATTGCCAGTGGAATTTTACAAGACTTTCCAGGAAATACTGAATCTCCATCTGTTAGAAGTTATGAATGAAGTTATGTTAAAGAAAAGAATACCCAAAACATGGTCAGAAGCATATATTACACTTATACGGAAGGAGGATACAGACCTGCAACAAGTTAAAAATTATAGACCTATATCCCTATTAAATTCAGATTATAAAATCTTCGCTTCAATTTTGGCAGAAAGACTGAAAAGATACTTAAATAACTTTATATATGTTGATCAAAATGGATTCCTGCCAAAGAGACAAATCAAAGATAATGTGAGAATTATTTTGTACACTTTGGAATATTATGAGGCACATCCTGAAAAGCAAATGGCTTTGATGTTTCTAGATGCACAAAAAGGCCTTTGACAACGTGAGTTGGTGATTTATGTTATTGTAATTGGAACAAATGGGCTTTGGTAAAAAATTTATTCAAGCCATTGAAACGTTAAATTATGAACAAACTACAAAGATTATGATAAATGGAGAATTAACAGAATCTATAGATATAAGAAAAGGGACAAGACAAGGTTGTCCACTGTCGCCTCTGCTGTTTGTGTTAACTTTGGAAGTGTTGAATAGGAATATTAGAGAAGAAAGAGAAATAAAAGGAATGAAAATTAAAAAGGAAGAATATAAATTACAAGCTTTTGCAGATGATCTGGCATTCATACTAGAGGATCCATTGGAAACAGCACCTAAATTAATAGAAAAGATAGAAGAATATGGAAAAGTAGCAGGTTTGAAAATAAAGATAAAACAAAGATATTAACAAAAATATGTTAGCAAGACGAAAGAAAGAGTTGGAAGAAACTTTAGAAATACAGGTAAATAAGGTTAAGTATTTAGGGATATATATTACACCAAGGTGTAGCACACTGAAGGAGGACAATTATATTAAATTCAAACAGCAGATTGCGACAGATTTGGCAAAATGGGAAAATTTACAATTATCATTGATTGGAAGAATATCTACAATTAAGATGAATGTGTTGCCTAGAATTCTGTATTTATTCCAGGCAATTCCAGTCCAACTAGGGAAAGAGGTTTTTGAAGACCTAAATAGAACTGTGTTGAAATATATTTGGCAGAGAAAGAAAGCAAGAATAAAACTTAAACTGCTACAAGATGCAAAAATAAGAGGAGGGTTTGCCTTGCCTAACTGGAAGCTCTATTACCAGGCAACAAGTTTGATGTGCGTAAAGGAATGGATAACATTAAGAAACACTATTGACTTTAGAAGGGCATAATTTGCTGCTAGGATGGCATGCTTTCCTTTGGTATAAGAGAACTAAAACATAGGGGTACTTTAGAAGACATTATATTCGAGAGGCACTGTTTTTGAACTGGGAGAAGACAAAAGGACAATATTATTTAAAAATTCTATTATGGATATCTGTTATGACTCCCCTTCAAAATTCAAACGAACAAAACAGAAAGCAGCCGTTTCACAATTAAATCAAACGGAAAGAAGTCTTACAAGATAACAGCTGTCAGAAACCACAGCATAAATCTTTACTCTGTCCGGCAAACCAGTCCTGGCAATAAATCTCCAGTCTCAGAGCTTCTTGCTCTAACGTCCTCACTCAAATAGTCATTTTGTTCCTGGCAAAATGTACCAGCCCAGCTGTGTCCTTTTATACTCATTGAGGCAATGTGCTAATTTACTGACTCGCTCTCCTCATTCACTCCAGCTGATTTTGCCTTCTCAACCGTCTTCTATTTTTTACAATTAACCACAAATTTTCCAAGTTCTCATCTCCACTAGAAGACTCTCTCAAAACTTCCCTGTCAGCCATTCCCGGCTGTTGATCAGATAAGGAACCAGAGGAGGTCAAAGGTCCTGACAATTCTAATACATCAGGTCTGTCGTCCCTTTGTCACGTCCATCTCCTCATCCTGGTTATCAGTCCAATCACTAAGCCAGGCCGGCTCATATTTTTCTGCCATGACCTCCTCACTTGAACTCATATCAGTCACAGAAGCTGAATCCAAGCCCGGAGCCACAGCACTATCCCTCACCGCAGGGCCCTTCCCCCGGGTCTGACGATCCGGATGCGGTTTTGAAGGGAAACGTTCATGAAAGTCCCAAATGATGTCTGGAGCATGAACTGCAGACGCATCCGTCCATGAGCAAATTTCTGAGTCATCCACTCTCCTCCCGACTAAATACTGGAAACGACCCTTGAGCCAACGCGAATCAGTAACTCTGACCACCGTGTCATCAACCTCCGCCTCCTCACAGGGCGTTGATGGGGAAGTCGTACCAGCTGGAGCACGCAGAGGACAGTCCGGGGAGTCAGGAACCAAAAGAGAGCAATGGAATACAGGGTGAATACGCATGGAGCGCGGTAAGGTGAGCCGGTATGCCACAGGGTTGATAACTGCCTCAATCGGGAATGGACCGATGAAACGATGATCCAATTTCCTAATTGGGCGATCGATCCGAAGGTGTTTCATGGACAACCACACTTTGTCACCCACAGCTAACGGAGGCGGTGCTCGGCGTGACTGGTCCGCAAACCGTTTACAGTCCTCTTTTGCTCGTTCAAGTTGTTGCCTTACTAAACGGTGGACCGCTTGCAGTTCCTCCAGAAAATCTTGTGTCTCAGGAACCGGTGAATCCATCCAAGTTAATGGGAAGAAGCACGGATGATAACCTACATTCGCGAAAAATGGCGTTACCCGAGTGGAGGTGTGCTGCGAGTTATTAAAAGCGAATTCTGCCAATGGGAGGTATTTCGCCCAATCGCTTTGTCGCTGATTAACAAAACACCTCAAATATTGGGTAAGAATGCCAATCACCTTCTCAGTCCCGCCATCAGTTTCCGGATGGTGTGCTGACGCTAAGCACACCTGAACTTGTAGCGCTGCCATTAACTGTTTCCAAAACTGCACAGTAAACTGAACCCCACGATCAGAAACCACTCTATCTGGCAGTCCATGCAGACGAAAGATATGCTGTAAAAATAGCTGGGCCGTAGAGCGGGATGAAGGTAATCTCTGACAGGGAATGAAATGAGCCATTTTAGTAAGCATATCAACTATCACGAGCACCGTCGTGAAGCCCGACGAGGATGGTAAATGCATGAGAAAGTCCATGGAGATCATTCCCCATGGTCTGCCCAGAGTCAGCAATGGTTGGAGGAGTCCAGGGGGCGCACCCGACGCCGCTTTCGCTTGCCTACACTGGACACAAGAAGCGACGTAAGAGAACACATCGTGATGAACCTGAGGCCACCAAAAAGTCCGGGTGACCAAATGCAAGGTTTTATAAAATCCAAAATGGCCAGCAGCGGGGTTATCATGACATTGTGTCATGATGAGAGCTCTCAACGACCTGGTAGGTACGTATAATAAACCCCGATGTCGGAGCAAGTCCTCTTCAATGGACCATGGAGAATCAGGTCCGACGTCCCCCTGTCTTTGCTGCGTCCACGCATCCAATCGTTGTGCCTCTCGTATGCGAGCCCGCAAGTCTACTGGATCTTGCAGTATGGCCAAGGATTCTGGTGGTAACACCGTTCGTAAAGAAAGAGGATCCTTGGGACCGATATACTCGGGCTTCTGAGACAACGCGTCTGCCCTCCGATTCTGTCCACTCGGAACATAAGTAACGGAGAAATTGAACCTGGCAAAAAACAACGACCACCGAATCTGGCATTGGTTCAATTTCTTAGCTGTGGTCAAATGTTCCAAGTTTCGGTGATCTGTCCGAACCTCTACCTTGTGCCGAGCCCACTCTAAATGATGTCTCCAGGTCTCAAAAGCAGCCTTAATGGCCAACAACTCCTTTTCCCAGATGGTGTAGTTGCGCTCTGAAGCTGTGAGCTTCCTAGAATAGTATGCGCACGGGAAAAGAGGCGCGCCATCCTTCGAAGCTTGTAACAGTACCGCTCCGATAGCGACATTAGAGGCATCTGTCTCGACCACAAATGGACGATTCGGATCAGGATGCCTCAATATCGGCTCGGCTACAAACGCTTTCTTTAAAATGTCAAAAGCCTGTTGTTGCAGGCCCCCCCACACAAACGGGACCTTCTTACGGAGGAGCTGAGTTATGGGGTCCATTACTTTAGCAAAGTCCAGGATAAAAGTCTGATAGTAGTTGGTGAATCCCAAAAGATGTTGGACGTCCTTGACTCGACGAGGGGCTTCCCAACTACACAATGCCTCAACCTTTTTAGGGTCCATAGCAATGCCCTCGGGAGAAATGATGTGCCCTAAAAACTCTATCGACGACTGAAAAAAGAAACACTTCTCCAGTTTCGCATAGAGCTTATGCTCCCGAAGACGCTGCAGCACTTGACGGACCTGATGAAGGTGGTGATCCCAGGACCGAGAGTAGATTAAAATATCATCCAGATACACCACGACAAACCGATCCAGCATGTCCCGAAAAATGTCGTTCATCAAATGCTGGAATACAGCGGGAGCGTTGGTTAGACCAAATGGCATGACGGTGTACTCGAAATGACCATAACGAGTGCCAAACGCCATCTTCCACTCATCCCCCTTGCGCATCCGAACCAGGTTGTAAACCCCACGCAGATCGAGTTTAGTGAAGATAGTAGCCTCCTGCAACCGCTCCATCAATTCCGGAATGAGCGGTAAGGGATAGCTATTCCTCACGGTGAGAGAGTTTAGACATCTATAATCACAACAGAGATGCAGTTCTCCCGACTTCTTCTTAACAAAAAGAACGGGAGCCGAAAGAGGGGACGACGAGGATCGAATAAATCCCCGAGCTAAGTTTTTATCCAAAAACTCTCGGAGTGCAACCAACTCGGGCTCCGACATGGAGTATAATCTCCCCTTTGGCAATGGAGCGTCCGGTATCAGGTCCAGGGGACAATCATAAGTACAATGTGGGGGTAAACGGTCTGCCTCCTGTTCGCTGAAAACATCGGAGAAGTCCGACAGCTCCGAAGGAATTGAGACAGCAGGAGCGGCAATATCTTGGCCAGCGCAAACATGCCTCAGGTGGTCCACACATTGTAGGCTTGGAAAAGAAATGGCGTTCTGCGACCAAGCCACCAACGGATCGTGCAAACACAACCAGGACATTCCGAGCACCAAAGGGAGATGGAGGTTCGAGGTGACATAAAAACTTATCGCCTCCTCATGATCCCCAATAAGCATACGCACTGGCTGAGTAGCGCAGCAAATGGGTCCCGACTTGAGTTCACGCCCATCTACGGTTTCCACCTTAATGGGTGGATTCACAGGAATCAAAGGAATTCCAAAATGTTTAACAAAAGCACAGTCCATAAAGCTGGTTGTAGCCCCTGAATCCACCAGCGCAACGGCAGGAATTCCTTCCTTCTGGGACTGTAAGAAGATACACGTGTCCAAAAGTAAATGCCGAGGAGGACCAGGATTTACTTCAGCAATTTGGGATGGGGGTGGAGGATGTGCCCGACCTAGGGTTTCCCTGAGGTCGGGCCTACCCCGTTTCCCAACGGGCCAGGAGTGGTTTCAGACACAGGTCTGCGAGTCCTTCTCCGAGTGCAGGAATTTGCAAAATGTCCCGGACCCCCGCAATAAAGGCACAAGCCTTCCTGGAACCTTCTCGAACGTTCTCCACCGTTAAGCGAGGGCGGAGTGCGCCTAACTCCATCGGCTCCTCAGCATTAACCGTGGGTTGGAAAACTCTCGGTGGCGTGGGTTGTGCGAGAAAACGAAGATGGTTCCATAACGAGCCGTTTGCGTCCCACGTTGGTATAAACGAGCTTCAATTCGTAAGCACTGAACTATCAATGCATCCAAAGTTAAAGCCCCCTCTGCATGGACCAGCTCATCTTTGATGGCATCAGACAAGCCTTCCTGGAATGCAGCCATATGAGCAGTTCGTTCCAGTTAGAGTCCATACACAGCAAACGAAATTCTGCAATGTATTCCTGCAGGGAACGTTTCCCCTGATTAATGTCCCGTAACCGTCTGTCCACAGTTTGTATCTTAATTGGGTTCTCAAACATCACTCTCATTTGTTGGAGAAAACCCTGGAAATTGTTCAACAACGGGCTATCTTGAACTAACAAGGGAGTAGCCCAATTAGCAGCTTGCCCGGTTAATAAACTGATCATAAATCCTACTTTAGACCGGTCAGTTGGGAAGTCTTCAGGCCTCAGAGAGATAAACAATTGGCATTGACCCATAAATGCCGGGAACCTGTCCATTTGCTCAGAAAATTTCTCCGGCATGGATACTGGGCTTTTCCTCACAGGGGGGGCAGGGGGAACAGCAGCAGGGCTTGATAAGCTGGAAACATAATTCAGCAATTGTGTTACCTGATTCTGAAGCGTCACATTGCTTTGCAGTAGCTGATTAATTTGTTGTTGTTGCTGCTCTACCAAACGCTGCAGTTGATTTGAATCCATCTTGCTTTAAAGATGGTTTGTTTGGGCCAGGAACAATAATGTTATGACTCCCCTTCAAAATTCAAATGAACAAAACAGAAAGCAGCCGTTTCACAATTAAATCAAACGGAAAGAAGTCTTACAAGATAACGGCTGGCAGAAACCACAGCGTAAATCTTTACTCTGTCCGGCAAACCAGTCCTGGCAATAAATCTCCAGTCTCAGAGCTTCTTGCTCTAACGTCCTCACTCAAATAGTCACTTTGTTCCTGGCAAAATGTACCAGCCCAGCTGTGTCCTTTTATACTCATTGAGGCAATGTGCTAATTTACTGACTCGCTCTCCTCATTCGCTCCAGCTGATTTTGCCTTCTCAACCGTCTTCTATTTTTTACATTTAACCACAAATTTTCCAAGTTCTCATCTCCACTAGAAGACTCTCTCAAAACTTCCCTGTCAGCCATTCCCAGCTGTTGATCAGATAAGGAACCAGAGGAGGTCAAAGGTCCTGACAATTCTAATACATCAGGTCTGTCGTCCTTTGTCACGTCCATCTCCTTATCCTGGTAATCAGTCCAATCAGTAAGCCAGGCTGGCTCATATTTTTCTGCCATGACCTCCTCACTTGAACTCATATCAGTCACAGAAGCTGAATCCAAGCCCGGAGCCACAACAGATATCTACTATTGAAGCTTTTTCCTGTCCAGTAATATATAAAAAGGAACAAACAGTTAGATATGGTGAGATACTGAATGAAAAGGGTGAACTTAAATCTATGCAAGCATTGGAAGAACAAGGTGTAAAAATGAATTGGTTTTCATATTTGCAAGTACAATCTAGATTTGATGAATATTTTAAAACAGAAGGTTTTTATGATAAGTTCACTGATTTAGATAAAATTTGATGGGTACTGATGAAAAGGTAATTTAAAAACTTTATGGCCATTTATTAGAATTTAAACTGGAAGAAGAACAAGTTAAAGAAATGATGATTGCTTTGGGGGGAAATTTTGGATATGGGATTGATTTAGAGAAGTGGCAAAAATTGTGGTCTCAAAATTATAAAATGACAATGTCAACTGTGTTGTGGCCCCAACTCCCGAGCCTAGGCTGTCAGAGGAAGAGGACCTGGAAGATGAGGGGGAGGAACTGACAATGCCTTCCTCCCCAGGACCTTCCTCCCTGCCAATGCCTTCCTTCCTAGGACCTCCCTCCCTGCCAATGCCTTCCTCCCGGGTAATGCCTCAGGTTCCATCAGACAACCGAGAAGAACAGCCTGAGATGAATCAAGAGGAAGGCATGTCGGAGCAGCCCCTGACAGGGAGTGAAGAGGAGGAGTCTTGGCTCAACCCCAAGCAGCGTCGTAGGGAGGAATGTGTGCAGCAACGTAGGAAGTGTAGGAGAGTCAGAGAGTGAGCTGAGTCATTGAGCCACACCCCACAGGGGATAAAAGTGGGTATGCTTTCTCCTTAAACTTTGTACGGGACAAAGTTTAACTTACTTTAGACTTTATTCGTGACTATGTTGGAAGAACAATTGTTTTGTGAATTGCCTTGTGCTTTATGAAGTAAAAGACCCATTTCTCTCTGTGTGAATAAGACTTTGATTTACAACTGCTGCCAGCTCGGACTTGGCAGGCAGGATGTAGTGGGATGCCAAGAATGTTATCAGTTACAGAAGATTTGCTCTGCGAAGTTCGAGCTAGCTTGCCTGTTGGTGTTTGTGTGTGTATGTGTGTATAATCCCTTACCTTTTGGGGAAAAGGGAAGGGGAGACAGAACAATTTGCATATAAAGAAAATTTGTATAAGACTTTTTACAGGTGGCATCTACCCCCGATGAGAATTGCGAGAATGTTTTAAAATAAATTGGATAAATGTTGGAAGTGTCATCAGATACCTGGCTCATATTACCATTTGTGGTGGACGTGCTCGGATGCAAAAAAATAGTGGACTAAAATCCACACATGGTTGGAAAAAATGATAAAACAACATATAGACTTTAAACCAGATATTTTTTTATTGGGAATTATACCGGAAATATACAATAAAGAATTGAAGTATTTGATTGTAAATATTTAACAGCAGCTAGAATTATGTTTGCTAAGAATTGGAAAAATGATAAAATACCTATGCAGGAGGAAGTTATTAAGAAAATTATGGACTGTGCTGAAATGAGTAAATTGACATTTGAAATTAGAGAACAAGAAGATAAACAATTTTATATGATATGGGATTTGTTTTATCAATGGTTGGACAAAAAGACATGGTAATGTAATAGATTCAATGACTTTGTAATAGGTTTAATAGATAGATGTAAAATATAATATAGACATATATAACCATTGGATGAAAGTATAGTATAAATTTTAAAATAAAGTTTGAAATATCTCATATAAAGTGATAGAATAAATAGTTTGGTCATGGAGGATTAATAATTGATAAATATATAAGCATATGTTAGCTTGATAATGTGCAAATTTATATAAATTGAGAAATGATTACAAAAAGATAGCACAAAAGATTTGTAACCAACTGACAAACTGTATGAACATAAGAAGGAGGTGGTTTTTATGTTTTTATGTTTTGTTTGTATATGTTTGTCTTAAAAAATAAAAACTTTTTCCCAAAAAAAGATACAACACTCAGTGATAGTCATAGGTTACTAATAAGCAATTAAATCATATTAAGGAACAAATAAAGCAATATAAATTGTAAAGATGCAAGCAACAGAGTTATAGTTATAAGTTGGAAGAGATAGGTAACAGATAACAGATAATCAGAGTTGGAAGGGACCTTGTAGGTCATCTAGTCCAACCCCCCCACCCAAGCGGGACACCCTACACCATTTCTGGCAAATGGCAGTCCAATCTCTTCTTGAAAGTCTCAAGTAATGGAGCTCCCACAACTTCCGAGGGCAAGCTGTTCCATTGGTTGATTGTTCTCACTGTCAGAAAGTTTCTCCTTGTTTCCAGGTTAAATCTCTCCTTGTTCAGTTTCCATCCATTATTCCTTGTCTGGCCTACAGGCACTTTAGAAAATAGCTTGACCCCTTCCTCCCTGTGGCAGTCCCTCAAATATTGGAAGACTGCTATCATGTCTCCCCTGGTCCTTCTCTTTACTAGACTAGCCAAGCCCAGTTCCTGCAACCGTACATTGTATGTTTTAGCCTCCAGTCCCCTAATCATCCTGGTTGCTCTTCTCTGTACTTTTTCTAGAGTCTCAACATCTTTTTATAATGTGGTCTTACTAAGGCTGTATAGAGTGGTATTAGTACTTCCCATGATCTTGATTGTATCCTTCTGCTAATACAACTTAGAATTGCATTAGCTTTTTTGGTTGCTGCTGCACACTGCTGGCTCCTATTTAGCTGGTTGTCCACTAGGACTCCAAGGTCCCTCTCACAGTTACTGCTGTTGAGCCTGGTTTCACCCAGTCTATATGTGTACTTTTGGCTTTTCTTGTCTAAGTGTAGGACTTTACTTTTCTCTACATTGAATTTCATTTTGTTAGGTACGGCCCAGTTTTCTAGTCTGTCAAGATCCATCTGGATCTTGAGCCTATCTTCTTGCGTGTTACCTATTTCTGCCAGCTTAGCATCGTCTGCAAATTTGGTAAGTTCCCCTTCTATTCCCTCATCTAAATCGTTAATGAAGATATTGAAGAGTACTGGGCCTAAGACGGAACCTTGTGGCACCCCACTGCTTACTTCCCTCCATACAGACTTAGACCCATTAAGGACTACTTGTTGAGTACAGTTTGCCAGCCAGTTGCGAATCCATCTAGTGGTGGTGCTATCTATTCCACTTTTTTCTAGCTTACTAAGAAGTAGGTTGTGGTCTACTTTATCGAATACCTTGCTGAAATCTAAATATATTATGTCCACAGTATTTTGCTGGTCTACTAATTTAGTCACTGTGTTGAAGAATGACATAAGATTGGTTTGGCAAATAAGATTGGTTTAACAAACCCGTGCTGACTGCTAGTTATTACTTTACTTGTTTCTAGATGTTGGCAGATCTGTTTTTTTATTATCTTCTCCAGGTAATACGAGGAATGAGAAGAATATTAGTAATACAATCTTACTAAATAGTTTGACAGTGTTCTGGGAATTAGTTGTTTAGCAGAGTGATCACATTCAGGAAAAAACTGTCCTTATGTCTAGTTGTTCTGGTGTGCAGTGAGCTATAGCATCGTTTTGAGGGTAGAAGTTGAAATAATTTATGTCCGGGATGTGAGGAGTCTGTAGATATTTTCACAGCCCTCTTTTTGACTCATGCAGTATACAGGTCCTCAATGGAAGGCAGGTTTGTAGCAATTGTTTTTCTGCAATTCTAATTATCTGTTGAAGTCTTTGTCTGTCTTGTTTGGTTGCAGAGCCAAACCAGACAGTTATAGAGATGCAGATGATACTGTGTTGTCTAGTATTGTAAGAGGTGGTAGTATAGGAGAGTTTTCCTGAAATCTACCACCATTTCTACAATTTAGTTCAAGATTGTTCTGGTTGCACCACAAGGCTAGTTGTTCAACTTCCCGTCTATGCAGATTCATCATTGCTTCGAATGAGACCAATCACTGTTGTATCATCTGCAAAATTCAGTATTTTAACAGAGGGTTCCTTTGAGATGCAGTCATTGGTATATAGAGAGAAGTGGAGAGAGCACACAGCCCTGGGGAGCTTCTATGCTAATTGTACAGGTATCTGATGTAATTTTGCCTATTTTCACCTGCTACTTCCTGTCTGTTAGGAAACTTATAATCCATTTACAAGTGTGGTCAGGTACAGCTAACTGATTTAGTTTAGTTAGAAGAATATCTGGAATGATGGTATTAAATGCTGAGCTGAAGTCTGTAAAGAGGATCCTTGCATAGGTCTTTGGAGATTCAAGATGTTGTAGGATCTAGTGCAGAGTCATATTAACAGCATCATCTGTCTATCTATGTGCTCGGTAGGCAAATTACAAGGAGTCTAATAGTGGATCCATGATTGTTTTCCGGTGGGCCAGCACTAGTCTTTCAAAGGTCTTTGTTGTGGCTCGCCGGCAGCAAGTGCAGACAGCTGAGGTCTCTGACAGCGAGGATTCAGACAAGGAGCCTGCATGTGATGCAGGGATGGGGCCAGGACTATCGGAGAGTGGAATGCTGCCTTCGGAGGTTGTGGAGTCTGGCAGCAGTGATGAAGAGGGACCTGGGAAGCCTGTGCGCATGCTTGCAGGGCTGCTCGAAGGAAAGAGCAGCTGAAGCAGCACGGGCGACTTGGGAGTAAGGCTGGAAGGTCATGGCCCCTCCCATAAGGGATAAAAGCCAGCCTTCGTGGTTGGCTTCTTTGCAGGAAGCATTCTTTATGCTCAGAGTTCTCATCCTCCAGTTCTGGTTTGGGATATTTATCTGCAATTAGTCTTTTGTTCTTGGCAGCCTTTCGCAACCTTGAAAGGGGTTGCTCTTATCTGGGACAATTAGTTTGAAATGATTCTTGGCTGTGAATACATAGAATTCACAACGCTGCAGTAAAAGAGGTTTGTTTTATGAACAATTTGCATTTGTTTGATTTGAACAAGGCTTGGGTCAGAACAGTTTTCATAACTACAGATGTTAGAGCAACTGGTCTGAAATAATTCAATTCCTTGATGGAAGGTGTCTTTGGCACTGGGATGACAATAGAGCATTTGAAGCAAGAAAGAACATAGCACATCTCTAGTGATTTATTAAAGATGCAGGTGATTTATTAAAGATGCAGTTGGTCAGCACAAGCTTTTAAGGAAGAAGGACCTGGTGCTTTTCCTGACTTTTGTCTATAAAATAGACCTTGCACCTCATTCTCTGTAATCACCAGAGGTGTGGGCCCAACGGGATGGGGTAGGTTGCAGGAGGCTTGGCACAACACAATTATAAAATTGCATAAAACCATGTACTATAAGTTCACTGCCAGATCAAAGATTCAAGGTCAAACTATGAACCTGAGCTTTCAAGAGGGATTCTACCCCTTCCAACCTTGAATAAGAATTCCTGAACTAATGGTATTCCTAGCTTGTTTGACTTAGGCTTTAGTTTGCAGCCTACATATCCAGTTTCCCTAACTTCTTTGTAATGTGGTAAAAGTGGGAAAGAAAGGTTTAGCTATCACCTATGTATTAAGAGCATCAAAGCCAATAGCCTGAAGGATTATCTTCAGCATTTCCTTATATAAACTTGAATAGCAGGGATAAGATAGAGTGATATTATAGGTTAGTCTTCCCCAATTTGGATGTCCTCCAGATATATGGACCAGTTCTGATAATCTATTCCTCAAAATTCTGAAAGTTTAATCCATAAATAGGAACAGAACCCAGGTTGAGGAACAATACACAGCCACGCTATTGTCAAAAGCTCCAGAATTACCTTGTAAAGGAAGGAAGGAAGAATTTCTCAAGAAAAGTGTGGAGCCATGATAAAATTGTAAGGTCAAATCTTGTTCAAGCTTACTTAACTTGATTAAGTGGCTGATAATAAGTTAAATAGGCAAAATAGCTGATAATATGCTGCTGATAAAATTGATTTGTAATAGATTTAGTTAACTTATTTCATTTAGGAGAACCTAATACCACCATCACCCTACCAATAGTTGTAAGTACGGTATATATCATCTTTTCATTTAGTAAATTGCAGGGTGCGTCATCAAATAAAAATGCACATCTAAGGTAGATTATTGAAATTGACTCTACTCATACAAAATACTTACTTTAGTACAAATCACTAAACATGGAATTGTTACAGTATATTGAGCAAATGCATGTAATAGTTTAAATGGTTGATAATGCTTCATCTGCTGTGTGTATTAGAACTGCATGGATAATTCAGGGGGGCGTCTCTTGGAATATCAAACTGCCTACAATTTTAAAGGTTCAGTACAGTGAATTTGAAGCTCTTCCCAGAACAATTCTTCTTAATTGTCTTCTGTATATGCATGAACATGAACTTGGGAAGGTCCTCAAAGGAGCTGAGTCATATTTTCAGGAAAATACACTGCTCAAAAAAATAAAGGGAACACAAAAATAAGACATCCTAGATCTGAATGAATGAAATATTCTTATTAAATACATTGTTCATTACATAGTTGAATGTGCTGACAACAAAATCACACAAAAATTATCAATGGAAATCAAATTTAGCAACCCATGGAGGTCTGGATTTGGAGTTACACTCAAAATTAAAGTGGAAAAAAACACGACAGGCTGGTTCAACTTTGATGTAATGTCCTTAAAACAAGTCAAAATGAGGCTCAGTAGTGTGTGTGGCCTCCACGTGCCTGTATGACCTCCCTACAACACCTGGGCAAGCTCCTGATGAGGTGGCGGATGGTCTTCTGAGGGATCTCCTCCCACACCTGGACTAAAGCATCCCCCAAGTCCTGGACAGTCTGTGGTGCAACGTGGCATTGGTGGATGGAGCAAGACATGATGTCCCAGATGTGCCCAATTGGATTCAGGTCTGGGGAATGGGCGGGCCAGTCCATAGTATCAATGCCTTCATCTTGCAGGAACTGCTGACACACTCCAGCCACATGATGTCTCACATTGTCTTGCTTTAGGAGGAACCCAGGGCCAACACCATTACTGACCCACTGCCAAACCGGTCGTGCTGGAGGAGGATGAAGACAGCAGAATGTTCTCCATGGCATCTCCAAACCCTGTCACGTCTGTCACATGTGCTCAGTGTGAACCTGCTTTCATCTGTGAAGAGCACAGGGCACCAGTGGCAAATTTGCCAATCTTGGTGTTCTCTGGCAAATGCCAAACGTCCTGCAGGGTGTTGGGCTGTAAGCACAACACCCACCTGTGGACGTCGGGCCCTCATACCACCCTCATGAAGTCTGTTTCTGACCGTTTGAGCAGCCACATGCACATCTGTGGCCCGCTGGAGGTCATTTTGCAGGGCGCTGGCAGTGCTCCTCCTGTCCCTCCTTGCACAAAGGCGGAGGTAGCGGTCCTGATGCTGGGTTGTTTTCCTCCTTTGGCCTCCTCCACGTCTCCTGGTGTACTGGCCTGTCTCCTGGTAGTGCCTCCATGCTCTGGACACTACGCTGATAGACACAGCAAACCTTCTTGCCACAGCTCACATTGATGTGCCATCCTGGATGAGCTGCACTACCTGAGCCACTTGTGTGGGTTGTAGACTCCGTCTCATGCTACCACTAGAGTGAAAGCACCGCCAGCATTCAAAGGTGACCAAACCATCAGCCAGAAAGCATAGGAACTGAGAAGTGGTCTGTGATCACCACCTGCAGAACCACTCCTTTATTGGGGATGTCTTGCTAACTGCCTATGCTTTCCATCTGTTGTCTATTCCATTTGCACAACAGCATGTGAAATTGATTGTCAATCAGTGTTGCTACCTAAGTGGACAGTTTGACTTCACAGAAGTGTAATTGACTTGGAGTTACATTGTGTTGTTTAAGTGTTCCCTTTATTTTTTTTGAGCAGTATAACCACCTTAACACTATGAGGATTAGGGCTGTATTTGCAGCATT
The DNA here is from genome assembly GCF_049901715.1 of Pseudonaja textilis. Taxonomy (NCBI): domain Eukaryota; kingdom Metazoa; phylum Chordata; class Lepidosauria; order Squamata; family Elapidae; genus Pseudonaja; species Pseudonaja textilis. Next base: position 57,444,903 of record NC_142008.1, on the reverse strand, counting down.
GCTATAAATAAGATATTTCTATGAATGTGTTAACATATTTTTATGTCATATGATACTGTCATATATGTTTTCTTTATTCATAGTATATAAAAAGCAAATGTGATATTGTCATTAGGCCTATTCACACATCACTAATTAATGATCAATTATCAGCAGTAGTATTTTATGTTAGCTCTCCAACACATGGAATTAGTTACCCAGTAACAAGTTAATGCTAGTTAATGTCAGTCTGTGCTCCATTCAAAATCCAAGAAAGAAATACTTAGACTCCATAGATTAGAGGGAAGATATCTTTTACTGGAATTCGAAGTGGAAGCTACAGGTAGAATTCTGAATCTGAGAAATTAGGCACACAGATCACATATACAAAGTGATGGAATTGTTCCCACCCCCCAAAGTTCAAAAGATTCTTCCAATTAAAAGTTCTGAATATGATCATGTGGGCATCTTCAGGTGGTGATGAGGCCTCTGTCCATTGACCTTGACATATTTTGATAAAGATTCGCAGCTGCGCAAAGGAAAGAAAGCTAAGCAAGGAAATAGAAACTTAAGAGCAGGAATTTATACTCCCCCCCACTCCTCATTTTTTCAACCCAAGAATGTAACACCTCCAGCTCTCTTCTCAGACACAACCCCTCCCCACATTACTCATGGCAGCCGAAAGATGCAAAGCAGTAGAAAAGATCTTGGAGGCTGACAGTTCAATGCTAACATAGGTTATAATAAACCTATATGTTTATTGTTATCCTGTATGTTTGGGACAGATAGGTAATATGGAATCTGTATCTGCACTTTTCACAGGAAGAATAATAAATTGTAAAGTGGCATGTTCACCACTTTATGTAATGGTTCGGTTATATAGTTAAACACAAAAGCAATTGTAATTTCCTTGCTTATTGCTTACGTTTGCTTACATTTGGTTGGGAGTTGGGTCCTACTTTAACAAAATATACAGGGATGTCACATTGTTCAATGGTCATTTCTGTTTTCTTTAGGATCCCCAAAGTACGTGTTTTGGAGGATGAAGGAGGACATGAAATTGAACTGTCTGATGATCCTTTTGACTGTATTCGACTCAGTGTTTATAACATTCCTTGTATTGTTACCTTAAGCAAAGTAAGTCTTACAAATTCAGAACTTTTCTTTTGATGCTTATTTTAAACTGAAAGTTGTGCAGAAAATTTGACTTGTGACCACAGCCTTGGAAAGTTCTTGGAAACCATATACAAGATATTTTGTTCTTATTTCTTCCTCAAGTAGAGACATTTCCTTTTTAGTCTTGAATTTTGTTTGTTCCTTCCTTAAACATCTTTGGGAAGCAGATTATTTATGAACATTTAGATATGTTATAACGTAAAATTAGGTATGCAGAAATGCAGAAGGTATGCTTATGAAACTCTTAAAATTCCTCTTTCAACTTCTGAGAGTTGAGAGTAAGTTGGCTTTTATGCTTAATGGAATATTAGACTTCATGTTTCCTCACTTCTAGTCCAGCAGCTTAATCACAGTGGCAAGCAGACTCTCAAATAGATCATATTAATACTTTGTTGTTGTAAGAAATATTGCATATTCTTGGGAATGTATTGTTTGTTGATCCCAAAATGAGTAGGAAATTTCTTTTTATTTGTCAACTCTATATTTATAATTTTACTCCCAGCCTTCATTAGAACTTGACCTAATGCCTCAACAGTTCAATACAGATATAGTATATATGCTTTTGTTTCCAGATTGGCTATAGGCATGTGGTCGACACCACTCTTCAGGAAGAAGCATGTTCCTTGGCTAGCCTCCTTATTTCTATAACAAGTCAGGGTGTTATCACTTGCATGAAAAAAGTGGGAAGAGGGAGCCTTGACCCAGAGAGCATTTTTGAGATGATGGAGGTAAGCAAGCACTGGACAGATGATTAGATTTAAAATTACAATGAGAATTCTGAAAAAAATCAGAAGTAAATCTTAAAAATTGAAACAACCACTCTATGTTATTTTAAAATCTAATTTTCAAAAATGCTTACATTTGCATGCACTTTTTATATAATGAAAAGCAATCTACAGTTATCATTGCTCACAGTTATCATTGTTCACTGATTGTTACAGTTATCATTGTTCACTCTCATTTAAACAACATTTAGAGTAAAATGTTATCAGTAATTCTCATTGTTCTTATTACTTTGAAATAATGCATTTAAGAATCAGGAACAACCTGCCTTGAGTTTTTTATAAAAATTATAAATGTGGGATAAAAATCAAATAAATAAACAAATAAATAAGTAATAAAATTAATTAGAAAGGATATTGTTCTGATTGTCACAAGAAGTGTAAAAAAAAGAAACCAGTTTGTAACTGCTTCATCATTCAGTCAAGTGGAGCATTGGACTCTACTGGCCCTGAGGCAAACATAACTTCACTTTTTTAATAAATCCCATATGCTTAGAAACATTTAGCATATAAACTTCATGCCAGCTTTTATTTATAGTGGCACTAAATTTCTATACTTTTTAACTTTATTTTTATCATTTTTGCCTATTTCCTAAGAGACTTACATTATATAGAAGAGGAATTATTGTTACTTTTCATGCAGTATTAGCATAATCCTATTGCTGTACCCCTAGATCCTATAGCCTCTATTATTTTTATCTTCTTCACAAACCATGTGCAAATCAAGAGGTTTGGAATACTGTTACAAAATAACAGCTTTTTCTGGTACGGTATTCTTCAAACTTGGCAATATTAAGATGTGTGGAATTCAACTCCCAGCCTCAGCTATTTAAAAATTTCCAAGTTTGAAAAACACTGCTCTAATGGGAATTTAAGATAGTTTATGACATTATTCTAATATAACTTTTCCTTATATTCTTCCTTTCTGGCTTATGGCAAAAGTTTTCATCAGCTGTAGACCAGACAATATGTCTTTCAGCATTTTGAAGGATAGCATTTTGTTTCACAAAATAGTAAATGAGGATCTAAGCCTACCCCCATATTAAGCAATATGCTTAAATGGATGTAAAGAAATTCTGCACATAGATGCTGAATTTACATGCATATAAATTCTGCATTTAAACTTACAACTATTTGACAATAATTTAAAGTTATGATGTCCTTGGAAAAAGTGACATTACCTGTATTCACACTTACGACCATTGCACCAAGCTGTGCAATCACATGATCGCAATTCAGCCACTTAGCAACTGGCTCATATTTATGATCGATGGAATGTCCCATAGTCACATGATCTTTTTTGCGAGTTTCTGGCAGAAACACTGATTGGGGAAACTGGATTCATTTGCTAACCTATTGATTCATTTAAAGACTGCTGTAATTTGCTTAATGATTGCTGTAAAAATTGTAAAATTCAACTCAACAACTTCAGTGACTTCCAACAGAAATTCAATCTCAATTGTGGTTGTCAGTCAAGAACTACCTATCGAATGATAAGCCAAAAAGTGATTAGGGATGGCTCTTACAAACATAATTTAGTTTATAATTTTTTCCCATTTTATATTTTATTCCAGTGAATTAATTTCAATAGAATAGCATACCTTGGCTATGAATATATAAAGAGAAACCTAGTGAATTTTGCTTCTTTTAATTCATTTGTGTTGTTTTATATAGTTTATTTTTCATTTGTATTCTAGACTGGAAAGAGAGTAGGCAAATTGCTGCACACATCCTTGCAAGCTATCTTAGATAAAGAAGAGAGTCTCGGAACAGCACGAAAAAAAGTTGGATTTTTGGGATGAGTTGCCATCATCAGTTTCAATCAATTGAATTTTTACTTAAAAGTGTGTGTTTATTGGTTTGTTTGTTTCTACAAAATCAAATATATTTTAAATAAAGAAAGGATTACTCATGTACACTTGTGTTAAGGGATCTTAAATATTTACAAAAAAAAAAAATTATAGTCCAACTCCACAAAAATGTACAAACACCATTTCATTTTACTTTCTATAAAGTCCAAGTCTTTGTCAACAGTTTCTGCACAGATCTGTCCACATGATATATTTAGTATCCTTGCCCATTTGAATACATGTTTTTCTTGTTCAATTTCAGATTCTAACATTGTTTTATATGGTATAATTTTTGTTTTATATTTGCCTTCCAATTTTTTTTATTGATTGCTTTTATTCTGTTCTTATTTTATGTTATTTTTCATTTTTGGAATTGACACTGAATATATCAATACTTTTAATAATATGACAAATATATTCAATTCTTGAATCTGCATTACCTAACCTCATTTTGACCCAGGGATATGTGGTGGGTGGAACACAAATAGAATAACAGACATGCATGCTCATAGGATCTATTCTTGTTAGCCCTAGATTTTCTAAAATCTAACCAAATGCTGTATGGACTAGTAGACTGATGTTGAAGACCTTAACACAGATTTGAATGCTTCAGAGTGAATATTCTGGTCTATCTAACAGAAATAATGGGTGTGTTTCTCCAAATTTCCTGTTCATAGAACTGAAATTATTGTCTGACCCATAATGGCTTGTTTACCATAGCAGCTGTTGCAATTATGGTTAGTGGAAATTTCCATGTGTGGCTGTGCCACGTTTTCATTGTCATGTATCCAGTACAGCAATAAACAGAAACATCTGTCAAGCAAAAAGCTCAGCCTCTATAAATATTTAATTTCACTTGTCTTATACATAAGCCCAGAAATTCAGTAGTTCACTAAAACTTAAGAGAAAACAAAATATCCTTCCCAATAGTTAAAATATTTTGCTTTAAGTCAGAATCTTAATTAGGACGACATACCTCTGAAAGGCTACACATAAGGGCCAGTGGAGATGACCATCCTTTTCTTTAAAAAAAATGTCCAGGTTTTAGTTTTAAAGCAATTACAGTCGGGTGGGATTCTACCGGTTTGCACCAGTTCAGTAGAACTGGTTGTTATGGTTCCTGGTAGTTCGGAGAACTGGTAAATCGGGCCTCTGGTTGGCCCTGCCCCTCTCTGCCCGCTTCCCCGCTCCCTACCCAGTCAGTCCCTATCACACATGCACAACATCGTGTGCATGCACAACATGCCTGCAGCCTGCTTTTGCCCAGCTGCTAGGCCAGCCATTGCTACCTGCCTTTTGCTGCAGCAAAGCAAAAAGTTTGCAAGTCCCCCTCCCTTTGCAAAATGGCTCCTGTGCAGCAGAGAAGCAGCCCAGTTGAATCCTGTTTCTCTCTGCTGCCCAGGAGGCATTTCCCAAAGGGAGGGGGACTTGCAAGCTTTTTGCTCTGCCGAGAGAGGCTCTCCCAACAAGAGCAGGTGAGAGAAGCAGCCCGGAGCCGACACAAGCCTCTCCACTGTTTCTCCCAGCTGATTTGATCTGCCTGCTCACAAGTAAGCCAGCAAGTCACGCTAGCCCTTCCCCCACTGTCCCCGGGCCTCCTCGAGCCTTGCCCAGCCATCTCTGAGGCTCCCTGAGCCTTGCCCAGCCATCTCAGGTGCTCCCCAGGCCTTGCCCAGCCATTTCCAGGACTCCCAGGCCTTTCCCAGCCTACCTATCTGCCCCCCATCCCTGGGCTTGGCTGGCTGGCTTCCCCACCAGCATGGCCCCATCCTACGAGTGGTGCTGGCTGGGGCCTACCTACCTGCCCCCCCATCCCCAGGCTCAGCTGGCTGGCTAAGCCACCACGTGACACTCTCCCAGCTCTCCCTATCACATGGTGGCTGTGGCATAGCAAGCTGCAGCTGCGGTGCTCCGACCAGTAGGACAACAGACCCAGCTGCCTCCTGTAAGCAGGGCTGTCACTGCAGCACCTCTGCCGCTTCCACCCATTTCTCCTGGGGCCAAAATGAAAGGAAGCAGGCAGAGGTGACAGAGGCATTGCGGCAATGGCCCTGCTTATGGGAGGCAGCCAGAGCCAGGTCTGCTGCCTCTGCCACCCATGGAGGTGTTTTGGGAGGGCTGGGGAGTGCTCAAAGCGCCACCACCGCTTATGGGAGGGTGCTGCTTATGGGAGGGCACCGCGATTGCTTACAGGAGGGCACTGCTTACAGGAGGGCACCACCACTACCACATACAGGAAGCAGCCAGAGCCAGGTCCACTGCCTCTGCCACCCATGGAGGTGTTTTGGAAGGGCTGGTGCCTGGGGGGTGCTCAAAGCATTGCTGCCGCTTAAGGAAGGCCACCACCGCCGCCTCTGCTTATGGGAGGCTGCTATTTATGGGAGGTTGCCGCTGCCACTGCTGCTTACGACGCCATCCCAGGTGAGTGTGTGTGACAGAGAGACAGAAAGAGAAGGAAGGAAGGAAGGAAGGAAGGAAGGAAGGAAGGAAGGAAGGAAGGAAGGAAGGAAGGAAGGAAGGAAGGAAGGAAAGAAAGAAAGAAAGAAGAAAGAAAGAAAGAAAGAAAGAAAGAAAGAAAGAAAGAAAGAAAGAAAGAAAGAGAAAGAGGAAGGGAGAGAAAGAGAAAGAAAAAAGCAAGAAAGAAAGAGGAAAGGAGAAAAAGAAAGGGAGAAAAAGAAAGGAAGAGCAAGAAAGAGGGAAAGGGGTGGGGGAAGAGAGAGAAAGAGAGAAAGGGAAAGGTGGAGAGGAGGGAAAGTGATGGGGAAAGAGGAAAAGGGAGAGAGAGGAAGACAGAGAAGGAAGAGACAAGAAAGAAAAGAAAAGAAAGAAAAAGAGAGAAGGGATAGAAAGAAAGAGAAAGAAAGTAAGTTATGGTACTGTAAATTCTTATGGCAACAAAATTCAAAAGATTTATATGTGAAGATGGAATCATTCTTTAAGCAACAAGCCACATATATAATACCAGTGAGACTATAAGAAAGAAAATTATTACACTTACCCATTATTTGATACTGTTTCCAAAAATATTGGAAGAACTCTGCTTCTTTGGAAGGCAGGTTTTGCAACATTCCAGAACAACAGAATGTTTACCCATGTGGTAAAGGAGAAATCAAATTGGATCATGCTGCTTCTTCTATAGAGATATATGCTACATTTAGTTCCTATATCATGATATTTAGGCAGGGCTATCTTAACCTCATTCTACTGATCAGGAAATGAAGAAGGTAATTTAGCCACCTTCTGTATACTGGGTATGGTAGAACATAAATGATCATTTCAAGCGAGATATATCTGTGTATTTTTATGTTAATATAGTTTTATATGTATTTTGATATACTAATTGATTACTGATTGTGTTATTTCAAGTTGGTATTGACTTTTAATGCCCGCATAGACTTTCTCTAGGATGAGCTGTCCCCAACCTAGCCCATTATGCCCATTGCCATTATAATCAAATTATCCATCTTGCTACTAGTTGTCCTCTTCTTTTTCTTTCCACATTTACCTGCATAGACTTCTCCAGAGATCTTTGTCAATGTCCAAAGGAAATTAAATTGAACTAGAATATTTATGTTTTAAAGGAAAATTCTGGATTGATTTGTTCTATGATCCATTGTTGGTTTTCTTGGTTTAATCGATGTAATTCTCAGAAGTCTACACAAATTATCATGTGTCTAGGACAACTTGCCATGGTCAATTCACCACAGCCAACTCACTGTGGCCAATAGTTGCAAAATGACTCGCTGCATGACAAGAAACTAATATACTGTAGAAGAAATGATGGAATAGTAGAATCCTTAAAGAAATGGTGCCAAAGGAGGGACAAAATGAAATGTGAATAACAAAAACTATTTTGTTAATTATTATTTAAAATCAGTGGTTCCCAAACTTTTTCGGTCCATCGCCCCCTTGGTGCTACAAACTCATCTTCGGTGCCCCCCACCCAGGGGTGGGATTCAAATTTCTGTGGGCATGGCCTAATTTGAGGGTGTGGCTTGCTGGTCACATGACTGGGTGGGTGTGGCTTTCTGGTCATGTGACTGGGTGGGTGTGGCCAGGTGACTGGCAAACCAAATACAAGTGATCCTCACTTAATGGCCGATTGTTTAGCAAGTGTTCTAATTTATGACTGGCCTCCCCAGAGCTACTTGATCTGTTTTTTGAGTTTTGACAGCTTTAGATCAGGGGTCTAAATCCCACCCCTGCCTGTATGAGAGAGAGAAAGGGAGAGAGAGAGGTTGGATCAGATCTCTCTCTCCCACCAATGCCAGAAAGCCACCGTCAGTCAAAATTCATATTAGTGGTCTCTGGGATTTAAAATTATGAGTTTGGTGGTCCCTGAGGTCCAAAACTTTGGCGACCCCTGATCTAAATGGGTGAACCTGAGAGAGGGAAAGAGAGAGAGAAAAGAAAGAGAGAGAAAGAGAGGAAGAAAAGAAAGAGAAAGGGGAAAGAAAGAAAACGTGACAAAGAAGGTGGGATGGAAGGAAGGGACAGAAAGAAAAAAATAAAGAAGGAGGGAGAGAGGGAGGAAAAAAATAATGAGATATCTATTCTAGTCCAATCACCTGCTCCAGCAGGGTTAGAAGGAGGGGGGGGAGAGAGAGAGAGACAGAGAGAGAGAGTTTTCTCCTTGTAATTTACCAGTACATTTTGGTTTTGCCTTCTTCAGAATTGACAGTGTAATACATTGGGGAAAAGTAATTTTTAGGGTGGAGATCTGGTCCAATAGATCCTGTTTAAAGCCTCAACAATATATGAGAGCTTCCTGACAGTATTGACCATGTTTCGTCCACAAAACCTTTAATAGAAGCCAAAGATGTTTCAATGTGGAAAAGGGCCTCAGTCTAAACTAGGCCTCATTCAATCTGATGCTATCTTTCTCTCTCTCTCTCCCTCACTCCCTCTCAAATTGGCTTTGTTCTACTTTCCCAATGTGGCTGCTGGAGCTTCGAACATGGATGGATGGATGGATGGATAGATAGAGACAGGCAGGAAGAAAGGAAGCTTTTGGATGGATGGATGGATGGATGGATGGATGGATGGATGGATGAATGGACGGACGGACGGACGGACGGACAATGTGACAGCAGTGACACTTTGGGGAAATGGTGGCGGCGGCTTTTCCCAACGTGCTGCTGCATTGGAGGCGCTGGCTCCGGAGCAGTGCTAGTCAATGGGTGAACCTGTAGGGCCAGCCAGCGTCTCGAACGTCCCCTTGCTGCCTCTTAGCGTCCCCAAGGGGGCTGGCAGAAAGGCGCTAAGAGGCAGCAGTGGGGCATTCGAGGCACTGGCCGGCCCTGCAGTTTCACCCATTGACTAGCACCGCTTTGGAGCCAGCTCCTCCAATGCAGAAGCGGTGGCACATTACGTGCCACTGCAGCCACATTCGACGCCCCCCCCGCCACCTCTTAGCGCCCTTCTGCTGTCCCCCTTGGGTTCGAGATGCCGGCCCTGCAGGTTCACCCATTGACTAGCATCGCTCCGGAGCCGGCGCATCAATGGGTGAAACTGCAGGGCCGGCCAGCGCTTTGAACGCCCCCTTCTGCCTCTTAACGCCCCTCTGCCAGCCCCTTCGGGACGCTAAGAGGTGGCAGGGGGGCAGCGTGTCGAATACGGCCGCGGCGGCACATAACGTGCCACCGCTTCTGCATTGGAGGTGCCAGCTCGAGCGTTACTACAGTCAATAGGTGAACCTGCAGGGCCGACGCCTCGAACGCCCCCCTGCCACCTCTTAACACCCCCCTGCCAGCCCCCTTGCCTCTTAGCAACCCCCAAGGCATCCCACTGCCCCCCAGGGGCAGTACCACCCACTTTGGGAACCACTATTTTAGATAATTTAATTTTTGAATTGCCAAGTGGTGAGTTGGCTTGTGGTGAGTTAGGCACAGTGAGCTGGCTTGCAGTGTGTTCGCCATGGCAAGTTGGTCATGGCAAGTGGACTGCAGCAAGTTATCCCATTCCGTTCAGAGTGCTATTGGCTGAGATTGGTGTTATTATGACTGCTCCTCCTTTGCAGTTTCTACTAGGGAAGTTATAATGGAAAATCTGCTTCTTAGTTTGACTGACAGATCACAAGTGCATTTGAAGGGCATGAATTGATTAAGGTACTGTTGATTGTGACCTTTTGCTACTCCAAATACTACCACTCTCTTGCAACACTTTATAATTGTTCTCTCTTGATTTACCCAACCTATTACACCCAACTGTGGAGACTCATGCATAGCAGAGTGAACCTTTTATTTCAAATTAGGCTCTTCTGCCACACATCTCTCTCCTGTCAATTGGGCTACTTTTCGGATACAAGTTTGTATCTTTCCAAATGAGTAGTATTCATGTGTTTAAATCCCATAGGACTAGTAGTCTTCCAGAAGCTTGGCAAATTCAGTTTCAAAAAGCCCTAAAGTGACAGTTACATGCATTGGTGACCTAACATTCAGGCTACTTAAAAGGTATCTAAAGCTATCCTGGGAATATGCCCAGAATCACCCAAGTTACTCCACCAATGTTAATACAATGTTAATAGCTTACAGAGTAATCCATCAAGCTTGTAAATTGTGTTTAAACTGTCATTCATTAAAACTATAAGAACAGCACCAGTCTTGTCCTTGAGGCAAAACAGACATTGGTTTTTGGGCAGCACAATTGATGCATAGTGGCAGATCCGGGTATCTGCCATTGTTCAGTGGAAGAAGGTGGGGGGTTGGATTTGATATATTAGTTCTTTTTCCTCTCTCTATATCCTACATATCCTATTTCTTCACACCTGCAGATTGGTGGAATCCACATCGGACTGTTGGGAGGGGGTTCTAATTTCTTATATCCTAATTGTATTCCCTGAGGGACCTAGAGCCTGCTTTGAATTTTGACTTGCTTTCACCCCTTTTCAATAAAAAGGGTTTTTTTTTAAATACAAAGTTTTCAATATTCTATACTTGTTTTGAAGGGGGGAAAGAGGTTGGTCCTTACACATAGCTTCTGTCAATTCAAGGATGAGAAGAATCCAAATTAACATGGTAATGAAGAAACAGCCTTAAGATGCCAGAGGACTGTGGAACTTGTTTTAAATTATTTATGCTTGATTATTTCATTTTTAACTTTGTTTTCATTTCAGTTGTTCACTGAATTTTGCTAGCCTGAATGCCTCTACTGAACAGGGAAATTGAGTCATAAATTTTAATACAAAATAAATGTATGTTGATTTGTTCATAAAAAACCAGCTACAATGGCTGGTTAAAAGTTGGGCAGAGGCACTGTATTGGGACTGTGAAATAGTGGAAATAAATCTTGTCAGTCTTGGTTTTAATTTGCAAATTTAAAAAAACCCCAGCAAAGTAAAGAAGCATCCTGTTTTCACATTTACATCCCTTCCTGCTTAGTTGGAATGCCTTTGAGAATTGGATCCCTCCCAGAAATCTGCAAAATAACCTCTAATCATTGGAACATTACAGAAGAAATTGGAACTGATTTTTGGCCAGACATTTTAGTTAACGCCATGTTTAAAAGCTTGACTCTAGGCAGACCAAATCCAGTTTTGTTCCAATTTCTTTGAGGGCAACAGCAGCAAAATGCCATTCCGAGGAATTCGTGTTCTGGTCTGTGTTCTTTGTGTGACACAGATAACAGCTCAACAGAACTCCAGAACCAAGAAAAAGCCAGAATCAAGAAAAGGTAAGAAGCCAAGAATTGTCTGTTACATTGTGATCTTTTTGTTTTGCAACATTTAGTTGTGTGTGTGTGTGTGTGTGTGTGTGTGTGTGTGTGTGTGTGTGTGTACGTACGTGTGTATTGTAGCAAATATAGATTAAAATTGCAGCTAATTGTAATCAAGTTACAATATACTGAACTATGGTTATTGGGTAAATAAAAATGATTTATTATATCTGCTTGAAAATAAATGAAACTCAGATTCTTCCATATGCAAATCTGTCTTTAACGCAATCAAGCAAAGACCTATTTAATGTATTTGATGTAGCAAAAGAATAAGATCTGTGTCTGCAGTGCTTGTTCCTGAGGAGTGATGTATACCACATGTCTATTGTTTACAGTCTGATAATTTTTACAGATTAGATTACAGATTAACATGGTTGCTGTAATGCAAGCAAATAGAGAATTTGATTGGATTGCAATAAATAAACATTACTCTTACACTATTTTAGCTGTGGATAAAAAATATTAGGCTTAGTGAGAGTTTTAGAAGATCCTTTAATTAAACGGTCATATATTATTTTTTATACAATACATAGCCTCTATGCACATAAGATGGTTATATTGCTTTCTTATTCTTTTCTCTTCACTATTTTAGTTTTCTTTTTCCTATACTGTTTTATTAAGTAAAGAAAGCCAAAAACATAAACCATATTGTATTCTAATTTTTAACTTTTAGGAAATTCCAAAGAGTTTTTAGTAACTTAAAAATACATTATTTTCTTTGTTTCTCAAATGAGGCTAGTTAACTTCTTTGTTTTTTTCTATATAACTTGGATATGTTGTATAATGTTAGTAATGTGGATGTTGCTTAGAGAATTTTTGCATGGCTAAAATAAATTTTTATTGATTTGAGGAAACTCAAATTCTTGGGATTTATTGACAAGTAGGTATATGAACATGATTGAATACTTCCTAATGAACTATATAATTTAAATGAGATTTCTAAAGCTCTTTTCCCAAACAATAAAATAGATAATATAGTTCCAACCTTTTGTTCATTGGAGAATTCAGTTGTATCCCAAATTGACATGATCACATCCACAGTTAACATGTTGACCATTTTTGGCAATCCTGAGTGGAAATGAAATCTTAGACAGAAAATCAGTTAAACTGTTTTTAAGTAAAGAAAATTATTGTTAGAAGAGGTGTTTACATTAAGATTTTAAAATCTTAATTAGATGGGATATGGTATCAAAAATACCTAGTATAGAAACATGGTTCACTTTGAAGTGTGTTGCAAGTGATTTGAGAATGGAATGGATAGGGCATAGCAAAACTTCTTCAGTTTTGCATATCCCACTCTTCAATACATCCAAACCGAAGCTACTATATTAGGTGATTGAGCACTGGAATTTGGTGGTGTATTTGGATGAGTTTCCAGAGTGTCAGAAATAGATTCTAGGGCTGTAGTTTGTGTTAGATATTTGCATACTAACCTGTGATTGGCTGGACCACAGAAGCAGGAAAAGCAAACAACTGTCAATGGCTGAAACTGAACAGATCCCTTTAAAAGGAGTTGCCATGGCTAGAATTTCTCAGTCCTGTACAGAAGCAAATAAACAGTATTACTGATACAAGCATCCAGCATCTTCACTCCGCCCGCGATATAACACTGGTGACGAGGGTGGGACCCTGAAGCAACAAAGGACCAGCTCATCCAGTGACCATGTGGCATCACTGACCATTACTCAACAAACTGGCCAGCAAGATGTCAGGATCAAATATCTCCCCAGCACCTTTCAACCTGGCAGGGGAAGACTGCGATTCCTACATAGACCATTTCCACATGTTCCTGGAAGCGAACGATCTCAATATTTTGGAACAGAGAAAACGAGCCATCTTCTTAACACACTGTGGGCCCATGGTATTCAAAATGGCCAAGCACTATCGACATCCAACGAAATTAAGACAATGGCCTGGCCAGACCTGGAATGAATCCTGAGGGCACACTACACTCCGCAAGCATTGTCCCTAGTGCGATGACATGAATTCTACAGATGGGAACAGAAAGAAGGAGAAACCATCAGTGATTTCATGGCCATACTACAAGAAATCGCCGCCGCTTGTGAGTTCCTGAATGTGGACAAGGCAATGAGGGATCGCCTGGTCCTGGGACTCTGAAATCTAAACCTCCTGAGCCGATTACTTGGTAAGCCAAAAATAATCTGAAAAGAAGCTCTGGAGGAAGCCTCCACCACTGAAGCCTCACAATAAACTGCCATGGCAATAAAAATGATGAACAGGCAGCAACCACCAAAAGAAATGGCCTCCATACACCACGAAGATGTCAAATCAGAACTGGATTCAGAGAAGAACAATGAAATCCAACTACGGCCAGAGAGAACCCCAAAGAACCAAGAGAAAGGAAGAAAAAACTTCTGGTGTGCCAGGTGCGAGGGAAACCACCCACGTTCAGAATGCCAGTTCTAGGACATGATCTACCAGAGGTGCAACTGAAAGGGACATATAGCAAGAGCCTACAGGGCATCCCAGCCAATGAGCCAATGCCAGAAGCCTCCAAATTCACCACCGTGAACCAGGGCAAGCCATACTGGAAGCCTGAGAAATAATTACAGCCAGAACAGAAGGAGTGAAGAGCCAGCAGCTGAGAGAGGAGAAACGCACCAGACGATGACTGTGGGGCATTCTAGCACAACCAATGCATGAAAGGTACACATAAAAATAAACATCGAAGGGAAGTCCTGTTAAATGGAGCTAGACTCTGGGTCATAACTATACATGATTTCCTGGGCGATCATTCAGAAATTAATCTCTAACATAACCAAACTCAAACTGCAGAACTAATCCTAAAGGACTACCAAGGGAATTGTATTCCTATCATTGGGGTCAGCAAGTTCCAAATAAAATTCAAGAATTTATCCAGAAACCTACCATGGATCGTAGTAGACTGGGACAGACCCAGCCTGCTGGGGCTTGAATGGTTCCAACCATTGGGGATAGAGGTCACAGAAATAAACTGCATCACCGAAGCAGAGTGGGAAGTCAGCCTCATTGACTGACTTCTGAGACGTCTTCAATGGACAATTAGGCAAGTGCTTGGGGACCCTTATTTCATTTAACTTAGACCCCAGCATTGCCCCTGTCTGAGGCAGGTCCCATTTGCTCTGTGGCCCAAGATTGACGAGCATTTGGATAAGCTCATTGCCTAGGGGATCTTGGAACCAACCAACCACGCCAAATGGGAGATCCCAATAGTCACCCCAGTTAAGCCAGATGGGTCAGTGCTCATCTGTGCTGACTATAAGGCCACCTTGAACTGCGCATTACAGCAAAGCGCATACCCCGTCCTGGTGGTACAACACCTTTTACATTCCCTGGGACGAGGAAGAATATTTGCCAAGCTTGACCTCACCAAGCCTACCAACAATTACCAGTAGATGAAGAAACGGTGGAAGCCCAAACAATAGTCACACATAGGGGGGCATTCAAATGCAAATGGTTACAGTTTGGAGCAAGCTCTTTCAGTTTGGAGTAAGCTCTTTCAGAGCCTAATGGAGCACCTCCTACAAGGATTAGAGGGTGTGGTGCCCTATTTTGACAATGTCCTGATATCAGCCAAGGACACAGACCAATTACAGAAATGATTAAGGGCAGTTCTGAGCCACTTCCATAAGGTGGGACTGAAAGTAAAAAAGGAGAAGTGCCAGCTAGCAGCAAAAAAAGGTGGAGCTTTTGGGGTACTGGATTGACAGTTCTGGCATACACCCCACTGAGGGAAAGTTAAAAGCAATCAAAGAAGCACCCACACCAAAAAATAAAACTGATCTGCAGGCATTCCTGGGATTTCTTAATTTTTATAATATATTTCTACTGCAGAATGTGACAATCGCAGAATCATTACACAGACTGCTTGACAAAAAAACAGCCTGGGTATGGGGGCATAAGGGAGAAGCAGCTTTTAAAGAGATCAAAAGACTTTTAACATCAGACAGCGTATTAATCCAAAACAGTGAGACCCTTCCATTGATGTTAACTTGCAATGCATCATCATTCATAGTAGGAGCAATACTCAACCACACACTTCTGGATGGAAAAAAATCTCCCATAGCTCCCATTCAAAGACATTATCCAAACCAACTACAGCCAACCTGACAAGGAAGCGTTGGCTGCCATGACAGGGATTAAATGTTTCCATAGATATGTGTACAGAAGGAGATTCACCCTGGTCACAGATCACAAGCCCTTACTGGGGATTATCACGGGCGACTGGGCAACACCAAACATCCTGTCACCAAGGATGACCAGATGGATGGAATTCCTTGCAACATATAACAATGAACTAATATACAGACCCAGAAAGAAAATCAACCATGCCAACGCACTCAGCTGATGCCCCCTGCCAGACCTAGAAGACCCAGCACCATCCACATCCATGCTACTAATAGAGATTCTTGCAACAGTGCCAGTGACAGCAATGGACATTGCAAGAGCTAGTGCGAAGGACAAAACCCTGGTGCAGATTTTGAACTGGGTGTGGAGGGGATGGCCAGAGACAGAAACAGCAGACAAATTCAACCTGTTCAAAAACTGCCAACTCAAACTGTCAGGAATGAAGGATTGTTTCTTATAGGGAGATTGGGTGGTTATTCCAGAGAAATTAAGGGAAGGGGTATTAGAAATGCTACATGCGGGACACCCAGTGATTGTAGAAATGAAGTCTTTGGCAAGGAGTTATGTATGGTGGCTGGAGATGGACAAGGACATAAGCACCTGGGTGGCAACATACACAGCCTGCCAAGAGTCCCGGTCAGCACCCTCCCCACTGCACCCATACGTAAGTGGGAAACACCAAGGGCCCCATGGTCTAGGCTACATATAGATTTTGCAGGACCACTGCAAGGGCACAAGTTTTTAATAGTTGTGGACGTGTATTCCAAATGGTTAGAGGTCAGCCTTATGAAATCCACCACAGCTAAAACAGTTATTAGAGTTTTATGGAAACCTGTTTGCAACACATGGGCTGCCAGATGTTGTGGTATCAGATAACAGGCCACAGTTCACTCCCACACAATTTGAGAGAATCCTAGCAACCCACGGAATACGATATGCCCTATCCACAATGGGATATCCCTCAACAAATGGTCAAGCCGAATGAATGGTTAGATTTATGAAAGAGACATTAGCAAGAATGGGGCCAGGGGACACTCAGGCCAAGATTGACAAACTATTGCGCATACAACACATCACACCCAGCACGACAACAAATAAAAGTCCTGCTGAACTACTAATGGGGAGGAATCTACGGTCACAACTGGATAGACTGCATACCCAATACAATACAGACACCCCATTAGACTCATCAAGTATGTGCAAGTTATTCCATACAGGAGACCTGGTATACACCAGAAACCAAATAGGTGAACCACTATGGGTACCCGCCAAAATAACACAAATAACAGCCCCCTGTTCAAACCAGATTGAAACAAATGAGGGGAGGATCTGGAAGAGACATATCGATCAACTCTGGAGTAGACAGTCAAGGGGAAAGCCAGAACTCCCAGACCGCCCCAAGGGGGAAAGGGAAAACCTGCAACTCAAAAGAACATAAATAGACCAGGCCCTGACAACTAACGAGGCAAGCCCTCCACAACTAACACCAAACCTGAATAAAAAACAAGATCACTTAGCTGCAGTCCAGCAAGGGGCCAGCAAAGCCAGGGAGGAACAATCCAGGTCAAGGAGTGTAAGTGTGGCCTCTAGTGGAAACAAGATGGCTGCACCCACTGAAGTCTTCAAGGAGGTTCCAACAGTAGAATCCAGAGATGATAGATCTGTCCGAACAGACCGTGAACCCAGAGGTGACTGAGCTGTGCAGGTTACACCCATAAAAGCCCCTCTTATTTACAGGACTACATTCATTAGGGAGTCCTGGATAGGTGGGTTCTGAATCAGTGGGGAACAGTGTTAGATATTTGCATACTAACCTGTGATTGGCTGAACCACAGAAGCGGGAAAAGCAAATGTCTGTCAATGGCTGAAGTCGCAGACAGCTCCCTTTAAAAGGAGCTGTCATGGCTAGAGTTCCTCAGTCCTGTATGGAAGCAAATAAACAGTATTTTTTATGATCCAAGCGTCCTGCATCTTCACTCCACCCGCGATCTAACAGTTTGCTTATTTTGTTTATAGATCTTTACTTGATTAATCAGGAATGGCATGTAAGACTTGAGGGAGAAGTGTATTCATTTATAGTGAGTTGGTGCAGAGGTACACTGAACAACAGACCTCTAGAGGAGATGTTCATGAATACTTTCCTGACCATTCAATAATTAGCAATTACATTAATTAAACTGAAATACTAGAATGCTAGAATAGTTCTACATATAGACAAGAACACAATTTAAAACAAGACTGATATTGTAATGACTATAACTAGCTTATTAAACTAAATTTGACCAGTGCCTAAAGAATCATCAGCATTGATACTCTTCTAATATGCTTTCTTTTTAATTCGTAAGGTACTTTTAATTCTCATAGTAAATGCTGAACCTCAAATACAACATGAGACAGAAATTAGTTGACCGTATCACTTTATTACGATAACATTAAACAAAATAGTCAGGTTTGAGGATATTTAATGTATTTCCAAACTGTCTTTTATATATACTCTTTCAAAAGTCACTCTTCTACAAGCCCATAATGAAGAAAGATGCCTAAGAAAATTCCAGATCACTGTGGTGGACAAGCTTTTATATATGGATGTTGATCTTCCTTTGGAAACAATTAAGTTACTATATATTTATTCTGTTTAGAGTATTTAAAGGTTAATTAGAAGCTGAAGTTTCCTGAAAGTCTAGTTAATTAGAGACTACCAACTTCTCCCTCATTGTGAGATTGTGAGTTATGTAACAGTAAGCCCCACTTTAGCTGTTATGCATTAGTAGATTAGATGTAATTTGAAACCCAAGGGAGTTATATTGTGATTTAAAACTTGTGGTAACAAGATGTAAAGTCATATAAACAAGGTTTGATTTGCATAAAAATCTTGAGTTTTATACTTATACAGTGCCATAAATGGAAAGAAGAAAATTACATAATTGTATATGGTGCATAATATACAATTAAAACCAAATGGGAGTGGTCATATGGGAAATGTAAATTATTTTGATAAAATAAAGTTTTAAGGAGTAGAGAACATATGCAAGAAACTAGGATTGCTGTTTTTAGCTCATTCTTTAAAAAAAACTATGCAGTAAAATGAAGGTTATATTTTGTGTTTTGTTTTCCTGAGGTATGGAATATTTTCAGTTGATAGCTTTATAAAACATATGAGTATACAAATTTAGGACAAGTACACATAATTGTTTCCTTTCACTTTGAGGTTACATCATCAATACAGGAGAAAGTTCTTATTCTACTCATCAGTTTGAATGTGTCGTTATTAGGTTTGCAAACTGATGTTATCCTTTATCTTGTTACTGACTTAATAGATGCTGTAACCCTCAGAATGATTGAAGACCTTAAAGAGCTACTAGAGAATCTTTCTCAAGAGGTGGCCTTACTAAAGGAAAAGCAAGCACTTCAAACAGGTATAAAATCCATCCGTTGTAACTTTTTAGACCAGAAAATTGATTGTGGAACAAATTAAAAAACAGATTTTATTCCAGGAGGCCCCAAATTTTTGGACTAGTGGGCATATTTGCTATATAGAGTGAATTCATGGATGTTTTCTGAAAATGGCTGTTGCGTTGTTTAGAGCTAATTAGAGAAAAAAACCCATAAGTGTTTGTTCAAAAATTCAGCTTAAAGCAGAGAAGTTTGTGGGTTCCAAAATGTTGAAACATTCTTGAACTCATAGTTTTCAACTTCAGCACCCATTTCACATAAAATAAACTAGGAAGTTCAGAGGCAAATAATTGGCAAAGAAATTGAGTGAAACAAAAAGAGGGGTCATAATAACAAACACCAAATTACTATAACTTTTTCTTCCCCAAAAGGTTAAAATTATAATAAATGATCTCACACCAGATGAAAATTCTCAGAGCAAAAAATTACACAAAAACAAGCAAATTTCAAGTACACTCCCTATCTTACCATACACATACCATACATAATCATTCCCTTTCCCTCTGTTACTACAACCTCATTACTTATGCAACATGTGTGAAATTTCTAGGAAATCCACAATATGTTGATATGAACTCAGAACTTGATATTCAGAACTGTCCTTTTTTACTAAGATTATTCTCTGGTCTCAGTTAAAGGCCACAAATCACTTAATTGTCAGTCATAAAAACTTGAATAAGCAAATGACTTGCTGCCAACAGCAAAAGTTGCTGAGACTTTTTTCACATAGCATTAATTGGTTATTCAAAGCAATGGAAAAAGGGAAAACATGAACAAAAAGTCTGCTGAGTCAAAGGACAGAAAAAAAAACCCTGAGTGATAATCTGCAGAAATGGTTCAAGAGAGAAATGCAACACAACTGTCTAAAGCAGGAGTGCCAAACTCAAGCCCGTGGGCCGGATCAGCCCATGGGCTGCTTAGATCTGGACTGCGGGGCTGGGCTGGAAATATAAAAGGACTGACCCGTGGTACCTGCTGGCCAAAACAAGCCACTTGGGGGCCCCCGATGGCCCGTTTTGGCTGGCAGAGTGCTGCAGAAGGCAGAACCTTCATCTTCTCATTAGCAGCAACTGCTAACAGAACTAGATACCGTCCAAGATTGGATTATTCCCCCCCATATTTCCACCCAAATATTAACTAGGCTTAACTCTGCATAGCTTCTAAATCCAGATAAGGAGAACCAGATGCTAAGCTTTGAACTACTGAGATAAGTATTGTATGCAAACCTCTTGAAACTGATCTAATGTTTCACATTTGATTCATTTAACATTTGTTCTTTTTTCTCCTCCAATATGGTGTCTAAATCATTTGGCAGCAACATAATGACATAAATACAGTTGTGTAAAAATTGATTAGGGCCCAATACCGCAAGGTTATCTTTCAAATCATTTTCTAAATAGAAGCTCATTAGAAGATAAATCAATCTCTGCTGCCCATTTTGGCTAGCAAACTATGGCTACTTCAGGAGGCAGCACCTTCTTCACTTCATCTTTAGTAGCATCTGCCAACTAGAACTAGGTACCCGCCAAGATCTGGGTGACTGTTTTCAATGACCCTGGGTGGCTCACAATAAAAAAATATAAATAAATCAAGGTAAAAGATTAGGATAAAAGTTGACAAACTCAGTGATATGAGGGGACTCACTCTCTCTCATCAGAGACTTGGATGAAGAGCCAGATGTTTTTTACATCTGTCTCTTTTTGTTTTTTGATTGATTTGTATTTTTTTATTGTTTTGAGCCACCCAGAGTCATTGAGAATTGGGTGGTATATCAATTTTGTAAATTGTTACTAATATTAAGTCTTCCTCTAGGACTGTGTCAGAGATAGTAACAAATATTGATAGACTGTTGGACAGACAGTTTTTAGAGATATCTAGAAAAATTGTCAGTTCATTTATGCTCTGCTTCTATACAAAAGAGTCAAGCCCCATAGCAGCTGGGGACTCTACATGTCTTTAATCACTACATAATAGAATTTCTGCCAGAAAATAAATTCCAGACAAAGGGAATCTGGAATAGTTGTTTGAATGCAAAGAGGAAAAATGCATCTTGAACCTGTGTCAAACGCCCACCATGATCATACCCAGCATGGTCACACCCACCCCAACCATGGCCACCTCAGGCACACCCTACCACCACCCCTAGCCCTTTGAAGTCAAACACAACTCTGATGTGGCCCTCAATATAAATCAGGTTTGACACCCCTGGTCTAAAGCACCTATCTACTGGACATATGCTATCACCATCTAGTTGGCAGAGAAAGGGGTAGTGTTTTTGCTGAAACAAAATGGCAAACATTAGATAACCAACTATCTAGGTTGCTAAACATTTCATCTATTCCTCTCCCTGTGCCAGGTACTTTAAACTCCTTGCAAGCAAAATTACTGCCTGCAATTATACATTTGAATGTTTGCCAATGATTGTCTTTCAGACTTTCCCTGAAAAAAAAACCAGGCATGCAATTTCTCATTATGGAACAGTTCTTCAGTATTTGCTTCTTGACCCAGCAGCATGAAGACAGCTAGAAGTTGTGAGGAAAATAGGAGGCAGGAATATTAAGATTATAAAAAGATGGGTTAAAAGTCGTCATGTGTGGCATTCCTTTTTTATAATACCTTGTTTTTCCCTTCTTTTTTTCTTATTTCTTATTAGTTTGTCTGAAAGGTACAAAGATCAACCTAAAATGTATCCTGGCTTTTTCCCATGCTAAGTCCTATCATGAGGCCAATGAAGATTGCATTTCCCAGGGTGGCACCCTTAGTACACCACAGACAGGTGACGAAAATGATGCTGTCTATGATTATGTGAGGAAGACTCTGGGGAATGAGGTGGAAATTTGGCTTGGCATCAATGACCTGGCAGTGGAGGGCAAATGGGTGGACATGACAAGCAGCAGCATTAGTTATAAGAATTGGGAAACAGAGATCACCACCCAACCTGATGGAGGGAAGCAAGAAAATTGTGCAGCATTGTCTGCAGTGGCTGTGGGAAAGTGGTTTGACAAGAGGTGCAGAGAGCAGTTGCTCTATGTATGCCAGTTCATGATTGTTTAATAGATTCATCTCAGGGAAGGTTTAATCAATATAATCCATTGATCCCTGGAGTTTTGAGTGTGCGTTTGTTTGCTTAAACATATATAGATATTTATGATGAGCCATATACATATGTATACACATTTAACAGACAAAGTAATGGCAATGGATTAGAAGAAATTAGCTATTTGCTGCACCTTAATTGGTTATAAGCTATATCTTATTGTTAGAAGCAATATTATATTTACTTGGATACAAATCATAAATATCTATATTTTTACATTTAGAATTTATTACAAAGATTTCACTTTTGGGAACATTCAACCTTTGCCAAAATTTCAATTTATTGTTGGAATTTTTTTGCAATCTAGCAATTCTCCTGCTAATCACACTAAGTGGCTTTTGTTAAACTGTCCCTATCTGTTGGACTAAATAGTTAAATAGTTCATCTGAAAATGAAAGTGTTTTTGGCATCCCTGCTTTCATTTCAGCACTGAACTCAAAAGTAAACAGAGTTTATTCTATGTGAACAATAAAAGAAGAAGCAATGAAGGAATTAACAAAAATGTTTTACATGTTTTGCTAAAATATATTTTTTTAAATTGCTTGGCTGTATTTCTTCTTGGCATATCTAGATTAGGTAAAAATGAAGAAAAAGTAAAGGGAAGAATTCTGCTGCAAAAAATTGTACCAATGCTTGAAAAGGAAAGTGAAAGACTTCAGAAGGTGGTTGTAACAGCAGTCTTCTTCTAAGTAACATGGTCATGGGGAGGGGGAGGGGAATCCAGAGTATTTCTTCAAGGGCTCCCATAGAAACATTAGGGAATCAGTCATCAACTTGATTCTGGATAAGTATACTAATATACCCAGTGGCTCATTGGAAAAAAATTATATAAGAGATTTTGGGCTGTCTATCAGTACAGTAATTTTCTTTTATACACACATACACACACACATATAGCCCATACCATATAATATTCCGTTTCTTTTTTTTCTCTAATTACCAATGTTAATCTATTGATTTCTGCATATTCAAATATTTTTTTCAATTACTTTTCCCTCTGTTGGTATCTTACCACTTTTCCAATTCTGAGCAAATACAATTCTAACTGCTGTTAATACATGTATGATTAAATATGTTTTTTCTTTACTGTAACCTTCGGGTACCATTCCTAATAAAAATATTTCAGGTTTCAAATCTATGTGTTGTTTTATAATTTTTTCCAACCATGTGTGTTTTTTTGTCCAATATCTTTTAGCTTCTGCACAAGTCCACCACATATGATACGTTCCCGGTGTTTGATGACACTTCCAGCATTTGGCTGATTTTTTTTTTTTTGAAAACAATTTTATTGATTTTTTTAAAAAACAAACAAAACAAACAAAACATAAAAACATCAGCTCTCTTCCATACATATATACAAACAGTGTGTTGGTTGGTTCATCAGTTCTGTGCATTCATTTCGTAGTCTCAATTACAGTTACATTACATAATAACTCATATTATCAATCCAAACTTATATATCCTAGTATCGCTATTAGAAAATCATTTGACTATAATTTTATTCATTCATACTTTATGAGATAACTATAATTTAGGTAGTTTATTCTATAACAAATCATATAATCATACCAAATCTAGCCTAAAAACACTTTATAGATATGATGTCAAATAACAAAAGAGAAAGAAAAAGCAAAGATATTCCTTGTTATCTAACATTCTAAATATTCTATTATTATATTTTATCATCCAACCATTGATAGAAAAGGTCCCAAATTTTATAGAATTGTTTATCCTCTTGCTCTCTAATTTCAAATGTCAATCTACTCATCTCAGCACATTCCAATATTTTCTTAATAATTTCTTCCTGCAATGGTATTTTCTCATTTTTCCAATTTTTAGCAAATACAATCCTAGCCGCTGTTAATACATTTACAATCAGATATTTCAAGTCTTTACTGTATGTATCTGGTAAGATTCCCAATAAAAAAAACTCCGGTTTCAAATCTATGTGTTTCTTTGTCATTTTTTCCAACCACATGCGGATTTTAGTCCAATATTTTCTAGCATCCTCACAAGTCCACCACATATGGTAATATGAGGCCGATTTATTTTTAAACATTTTAGCTAGCTTTGCTAGTGCTAAGTGCCATTTATAGAACATCTTATATACATTCTCTTTATATGCTGTCGATATTGTTAATTTGTAGTTTCTATTCCATAACTTCTGCCATTTATCCAAAAAAAATTTGCCCATGCTATCTATAATTGTTTCTTTAACTTGTTCTTCTTCTAATTTAACACCTATTAAATAACAATATAATTGTCAGCCTTCAAGAATCCTTTCCTTTCTCCTGCATCTTTCAGCTGCCATAGTAATGGGGAGAGGGGGAAATAATTGGGCTTTGTGGGTGTGGGAAATGTGCTGGAAGTTTTAGAGAATGAACTGTATAACTTGGGGGGAAAACTTTATTGTTTTTGCTCACTTGCTTACTGCGCAACTGCAGATCTTTATCAAAATAAGCCAAGGTCAATGGTCAGATGTCTGCATCACCACCTGAAGATGTCCCACATGACATTATGCACATCTTTGATTGGATGGACAGTTTGAACTATTGTGGGTGGGAACGTTGCCACCACTTTGTATATGTGTTTTTCGTGCGTAATTCCTCAGATCTAGAATTACTTTGATGCTACCACTTGAATTCCAGTAAAAGTTCTTTTCTCTACATTAATGGAATCTAAGAATGTCTTTCTTGGATTTTGAATGGAGCACCACCTGACATTAATCTTTTAATCATCTTATCTTCTGTTCCTGTTAATATTTTATCCAATTCTGTCGACTCCTTGTTAATCCCTTTGACTTTGATAACTTTTTCATACCTTGATTGTATTTGCGTATACGAATACCAATGCATTTCTAACCCTTGTTCATTCAATTCTTGTTTTGTTTTGAGCTCACCCTTTTCATTTAAAATATCTTTATGTCTGGCAGTAGTTCCCATTTTACAAACATTTGAAACATATAAGTGCTTCTATTGTTGACAACCAGACTGGTATCTTTGTATAATAGCAATAGCACTTAGACTTATATACCGCTTTATAATGCTTTACAGCCCTCTCTAAGTGGTTTACAGAGTCAGCATACTGCCCCCAACAATTTTGGTACCCATTTTATCCACCTCGGAAGGATGGAAGGCTGAGTCAATCCTGAGCCTGATGGGATTTGAACTGCCAAATTGTAGGCAGCTGGCTGCAGAAGTAGCTTGTAGTACTGCACTCTAACCAGTGTGCCACATCCTAATATTGTTAATTAACAACATAATGATGTTCTCTAGTTTTCCCCCATACCAATAGCAACAAATTCCTGACCATATGCCTTTGAAAATACCCATGTGCCATGGAAAAAGGACATAATCTAATAAAAGAACTAGAACAATATGGTTCAGTAGCAGGATTAAAGATCAACAGAAATAAGACGAAATTACTGACTAAAAATCTAACAGAGAACCAGAGGAAAGAATTAGAAAAAACCATGGGGATACAGGCAACAAAAAAGGTCAAATATTTAGGCATATGGTTAACACCACATAGTAAATCACTCAAAGAGAATAATTATGATAAACTGTTACAGCAAATTAAGAAAGATCTAGAACCTTGGAATAAGTTGCAGCTTTCTTTACTGGGCAGGATTGCCACAATCAAAATGAACATTTTACCAAAACTCCTTTTACTTATTCCAGACAATCCCAATAAAATTATCAAAATTTTTTTTGATGATATAAATAAGGTAACTCTTAAATTTATTTGGCAAGGGAAAAAGCTAGAATCAGTATTAAGGCCTTACAAGATGCAAAAAGTAGAGGTGGGCTAGCGCTTCCAAACTGGGAAATATATTATTGGGCAGCCAACTTACTATGGTTAAAAGACTGGGTCAATTTACGGAATAAAAGAACTCTAGCCTTGGAAGGGCACGACCTTCAGAGAGGATGGCACGCATTTCTATGGGATGTGGGGAAAACTAAACAGTCGTACTTTCATAGACATCTTATTAGAGATTCACTATTAACTAATTGGAAAAAAATATGTAAAAAACATTATTTAAAAATTCCGATTTGGCTTTCAACAATGGAGGCAATGGTTCATCCCAACAATTTGGATATAACAAAAACGACTAAATATAAAGATTTATTAGATTCTTTAGGAAAATTAAGAACTCAACAGGACTTACAGGAACAGGGATTTAAAATTGATCAGTGGTTATATATACAAATCCATAGTAGATACAAACAAGATATCAAAGAGTTTGGAATCTATAGCAAATTACAACACTTAGATAAAATCTTATTAGGATCAAATAAAAAGAATATCTCTAAATTTTATAAATATTTATTGGAGGTAGAATTAGAGCAAGAGATAGTGAAAGGGAACATGATAATGTGGAGTAGGAATATTGGAAGAAGCATTACATTAACAGAATGGGAAAAGATCTGGAATAGAATCATTAAGATTACGAAATCTGCAGCGTACAAAAGAAAATATGTATAAAATGTTATATAGATGGCACTTACCCCCTTTCGAGGTTAGCGAAAATGAACCCAAACTCTAGTCCAAAATGTTGGAAATGTAAAAACATAGAGGGAACCTACTTTCATATGTGGTGGACCTGTAAAGAAGCCCAGAAATACTGGCAAAAATTAGAAAATGGCTGGAGGAGATAACCAAAGATCAAATTGAATATAAACCAGAGTTCTTCCTACTAGGGATTTCTGATAAACATTTTCCTAAAAAGACGAAATATATAATAATTCATATTCTAACTGCGTGCCAGATTAGCATTTGCTCAGTGCTGGAAATCATCCCGTTTACCTACAGATCAATTGGTCATTCAGAAAATATGTGACTGCGCAGAAATGGACAATTTAACCATAGCTCTTAAAAATAAAGAGTCTTCAGCATTTGATAATAATTGGAATGCATGGTATAATTGGTTATATCAGAGATAAACTGTTCAATGAGCATAAATAAGCATAAATATCCATAAATAGCGATAAGATGTGTATATTTAAAGTAAGAGAAGAATTGGAGAATTGGATCTTGTAGACTGTCAAAAAGAATATTTGTCTGGTTTTAACGTATTTTCTTTTTTCTTCCGTTTCTTTGTTTGTTTGTTTTTTGTTGTTTTTTTTTTCTCTCTTTTATACTCCTTTTTCTCCTTTTTCGGTCGCAAGACCGAGTGTTTTTTTATTTATTTTTTTCTTCCTCTCTCTTTCTCTTCTTTCTTTCTTCTTTTTCTCTCTCTGTTTCTTATGTAATGTTGTTATGTTATTTTTTTAATTGTAAATTCAATAAAATTTATATGCAAAAAAAAAAGAAAATACCCATGTGCTTCTCCCATACCACAAAAACACATGCCAGTCCATCCGCAAATCATGCTCTTCCAACATTAATAACATTTTGTTATCCATTCTTTCATCCAAGTTAATGCCATGGCCTGATAGTATATTTCCCAATTAGGTAGCCCAAATCTTCCTCTAGTTCTAACATCCTGCAACATTTTAACATTAATTCTTGCTTTCTTCCCTTGCCATATTTATTTCCATACTATTTTATTGATATCTTCGAAATATTTTATCAGAATTGTTTGGAACAAATACAACACTTTGAGTAGTATATTCATCTTAATTGCCACAATTCTTCCTGTTAATGATAACTGCATATTATCCCATTTTTCTAAATCTGCTTTAATTTGTTTAGGTTTATAATAATTATCTTCTTTAATAGTTCCACATCTTGCAGTCATCTGAATTCCTAAGTACTTAACTTTCTTTACTATCTGAATATCTATGTTCTTTGTCAATTCTTTTTTCTGTTTTTCTGTCATGATTTTTACCAATATCTTAGTTTTCCCTTTGTTTATTTTTAATCCAGCCATTTTACCATACTCCTCTATCTTATTTATTAGCTTGGGTCCTGTTTCTAGAGGCTCTTCTAATATGAAAACTAAGTCATCTGAAAATGCCTGCAACTTATACTCCTCTTATTTCCATCCCTTTTATTTCCTTCCCTAATACTTCTAATGTTAATACAAACAACAATGGTGACAATGGACACCCTTGCTTTGTTCCTTTCTCAATAAGAACCTTTTCCGTCAATTCTCCATTGACTTTGTGTATTGTTTATAATATATTGTCTTAATCATATTAATAAACCTTTCCCCAAATCCCATTTCTTCCATCTGAGTCAGCATAAATTGCCAGTTCACATTGTCGAAGGCCTTCTGTGCATCTAGGAATATCAATGCCATTTGTTTTTCAGGATGTGCTTCATAATATTCCAAAGTATTTGAAATTATTCTCATATTGTCTTTTATTTGCTTCTTTGGTAAGAACCCGTTTGATCTGAATGTATAAATTGATTTAAATATCTCTTTAGTATTTCAGCCATTATTGATACAAATATTTTATAGTCTGAATTTAGCAATCATATTGGCCTATAGTTCTTGATCTGTTGTAAGTCGGTATCCTCTTTCGGTATCAGAGTAATATATGCTTCCATCCATGAATTTGGTATTTTTGCCTCAGTCAGTATCTCATTTACTATTTCTAATAATATATCACTTAAAGAATCTTGTAGGGTTTTATACATTTCTGCAGGCAGGCCATCCGGCCCTGGCACTGTCCTGTTGTTTTGTCTTTTAATTGCTTCTGTTAGTTCCATCATTTTAATTCTTTCCTCTAACATTAGTTTAATTTCCTCTGGTACTTTAGGTAGTCCCACCTTCTTTAAATATTCCTTTATATCTCCTTTCCCCACTTGTTCTTTTTCATACAATTCTTTGTAGTATTATTTCTTTTTTATCTTCATTTCCGTGACATAAGTTCCCTTTATCATCCATTAATTGAAGAATCCATTTTTTCTCTTTTTTCAATCTATATGCTAACCACCTTCCTGATTTATTTGCATTTTCAAAAAGTTTGGTTTACACTGTCTTATTTTTTGTGCTAGTTCTTCTTTATTATTTCCATTTTGTGCTTCGTCAAGTTCATTTTATTTTGAATTTCTTTTTCCTTTTTTTGCAGATTTTTTTGTAGTTCTCTCTCCAGTTTTTTATATTCTTCTAACATTTTTGTGTCTGTCTTTTTTTTTGTATTTCTCTTTTCAGTATATGTTATTGTCAATCCTCTTATGTAAGCTTTAGCTGTATCCCATACATTTTGTAACAAGATTTCTTCTTTTCTTTTTTTCTCACAAAAAGAATTTTAGTTCTTTTCTACAAAAGAATATTCTACATATTCTTTTTCTCTTAATATTGAATTATTCATTGTCCATCTTGGCCTCTTTTTTTTGTCCCTTACATGTTATTTTAATCGGATTATGATCTGCCCATGTACTTGTTTCAATGCTTATATCAGGTATATTAGTAATTAACTCTGTTGTTCCCCATATCATATCTAATGTGGACCATGATAAATATCTATTCAAATAGAATGTATATTGTGTCTTTTTGGATATCTTTCTCTCCATGCATCTTGAATTGCTAATTCATCTGCCATTTTAAAAAGTGATTTTGGTAATATTTTCCTATTCTTTTTATTTATCTTCTATGTCTTATAGTCCATTTTTGCTTCTACTATTGCATTAAGTCTCCAAAAATGCAAATGTTCTCATATTCCAATTCTGTTATTTTCTTAATTATGTTTTTATTAAGTTTCTGTTATTACAACATAGAACATCATAGTTTCAACAGCATTCTCAACATCTATACTGGTATCTTAAGTGTTATGACTCCCCTTCAAAATTCAAATGAACAAAACAGAAAGCAGCCGTTTCACAATTAAATCAAATGGAAAGAAGTCTTACAAGATAATGGCTGGCAGAAACCACAGCATAAATCTTTACTCTATCCGGCAAACCAGCCCTGGCAATAAATCTCCAGTCTCAGAGCTCCTTGCTGTAACGTCCTCACTCAAATAGTCATTTTGTTCCTGGCAAAATGTACCAGCCCAGCTGTGTCCTTTTATACTCATTGAGGCAACGTGCTAATTTACTGACTTGCTCTTCTCATTCGCTCCAGCTGATTTTGCCTTCTCAACCGTCTTCTATTTTTTACATTTAACCACAAATTTTCCAAGTTCTCATCTCCACTAGAAGACTCTCTCAAAACTTCCCTGTCAGCCATTCCCGGCTGTTGATCAGATAAGGAACCAGAGGAGGTCAAAGGTCCTGACAATTCTAATACATCAGGTCTGTCGTCCTTTGTCACGTCCATCTCCTCATCCTGGTTATCAGTCCAATCACTAAGCCAGGCCAGCTCATATTTTTCTGCGATGACCTCCTCACTTGAACTCATATCAATCACAGGAGCTGAATCCAAGCCCGGAGCCACAACACTTAAGTATCTTAACTTACATTTAACTAGTATTAATAACTTTAACTATAATTATTGTTCTTATATTCTTATATATTTTACAAATTTACATTTTACTTTCTTAAGGATTCTTGCAATTAAGTTTCTTGTCTTATTTCTTAGTTCTGTTTGTTACACAGTCATACCATTTATTCCAAATTAAGAAATATTCAGAGTCTTCTTTTTCTTTCAATTTCAGTGTTAACATATTCATTTCAGCACTTTCCATTACTTTTTGTATTAGTTCTTCATTAGGAATATTGGGAGTTTTCCAAACTTATGCAAAAGCTATTCTGGCAGCTGTTGTAATATGTAGCAGTTCCAATTCTGTTATTTTCTTATGTAGTTTATCATAAAATTCTTCTTGACTTTCATTTGGGGCATGAATTGCCACTAATAATGTTCATTTGTAATTCATCAATGCTTCCACTATTAATACTCTTCCATCATTATCTTTGTAAATTAATTCCATTTTAATAGACTCATATATACAATGCTATCCCTCTTTTACTTTGTTGTGCCAATGTGTCTCCCAATCTTAGAATAATCCAATATTTTGTCATGTTGTTTTTAATATGCACTTCTTGCAAACAAATTATGTCCAATTTTAATTTGTCTAATTTATTGAATATTGTTTTCCTTTTAATTGCTGAATTTAATCCATTTATGTTAATCATCATTGATTTTATTTCTTCTTCCATGTCTTAACTTACTATATGCTCTTGTTGCTCTTGTCACTCTCATCTCCCTTGGTTCCTTTGGTCTCTCTTCTTCTCTGATTACTCTCTCTTCCCGTTCTCTTTCCTCTTCTCTTTGTTGTCTTTCATCCCTTTCAGCTGTTTCTTCTCTTAGTTTTATTTCTTCAATTTCTCTTCTTTTTTCTACTTCATATTCTCTGAAGTGTTGATCATAAAATAGTTATGTTTTTTTGATTGTATCTAATCTGTGTCTGTTACCACCATGTCACCATTATCCCCTCTGGTACCAGCCATCTGAAATTAATTTCTCTTTTAATTAAACATTTTGTCAAAACTGGTAATCTCTTCCCAAATCTCTAACACTTCTTAGTATTTGTTTCAGTACCATTATCACCTTTTCTTTATATTTTAATGTACCATCTCTCAGAGTTTTTAGTATTTCTGTTCTTACAGCTTTCTTTGTAAATCTAATATATTGGTAGCTTATTTCTCAGTCCATATCTAGTCTGGATCCTGAAAATCTCATCTATATCAGATATAATTTTCTTGTTTGTTACCTCCAGGGCCTCTGCTAGTAACTCCGCCATTATTTCTGCCAAATTTCATCTTTTTCTTCTACAACATTTTGAAATCTTAGATAATAATGGGACTTGTCCATCTCCAATGTGATAATTGCCCCTCTAACTTTGATCTGAATTTGTCAATCTAAAGTCCATTTCTCCTGCCTTTGTTCTATTGTAGATGCTTTCTCTTCTATTTTCCCCATCCATTCCTCATTTTTCATAATCAATTGTTGAATATTCTCTATTTTTTCTTCCACATTGTCTACTTTCCTTTCCACCTTCCCTACTTTTTCATCCACCTTTCCAATTTGTTCTTGCATTGCTTGAAGTATCATTTTAATTTCCACCTACATTGTCAATACCTTCTCTTGTTGAGTCATCAAATTGATAGATCTTTGTCTGCCATGATTAGATGCCACAGAAGATGATGCTGAGGAGCAAATGCCCGTGTTTTTCATTCTTGCTGTTATTTTTATTATCTTTTAACTGTAAAATCAATTATAATCCACAGGGTCTCTTTCCCCCCAAAAATTCTTCAGGCTCTTCTATACCCTAATCCAATAGAAGTGATGTTGTATAAAGGGCAGGTGGAAATAGTATCCAAGATAAAAAGGCTCACTAAAAGTAAAAATTGAAAATGAGAGAAAAAAAGAAAAAAATGAAAAGAGGAAAAAAAGTCCTCCCCTCCAAACTAGTTGAAAGGAGATAAAAATAATAATGACTATCAAAAAGGGGAAAAATAAAAAAGGAAGAGACCAGAAAAGAGAGCAAAAAAAGTATAATACTAAAAATTGAATTTAAACAAGGAGAAAAAAGAGAAATTTTTTACAAAGAGGATAAGGAAAAAAGAACAATAATAAAAAGTTATTCAAAAGGAAAAAAAGAAGAAAAAAAAATAAATAAAAAATTATATGTTGATATCCACAAAGAAGGGTATGATAAAATCCAATTGTAGTTCACCTTGTATAACCAAGTCTCTGCATCCAGTCTTCTATTGCTTCTCTTTAATAAACTCTGAAGCGCAATTTTGCCACATTAATCAAAATAGCTCCCACAGTGCAAAGAAATTTAATCCAAACAATTCAGTAGAAGGAGTTCTGGTTTTTTTATTTCTTTGTATCTTCTTTGTTTCTTTTAGTGTCCAAGAGTTACACTGTTTTCAATGTAAGTTCTCAATGTAACTCTGTCACTTTAAACAATTGTATCTTATCTTTCCTTTTGTCCAACTGCCAATGTCAGCCTTAAAATCCAAAACTTAATTCTCCTTCCCTGTAGATGGCATTGTTGCACTGCTTTCCCTTTAACTTTGAAAATTATATTTAAATGTCAGTGTTTTAAAAATTAGTGCAGTAATTTTCTGAAGGTGGAACCAAATTGGGTGTGGCAAAGAAACCATGAAAAGAGATGTTACACCTGAAAATTGGTCAGATTGGCCTTGTGGCTTCTAGTGCATCCCTTGAGACAAGCAATTGGCCAGCTTTTCTCTTATGTGATACATAAGCAGATACATGCAGTTTTAATTGGCGAAGTCTATAAACATGTTTCAATCTCTAGATCCCAACTTTTGTACTTTTTATGCATTTAGGACAAAAGACTAGAAGAGAAACATTAGTTATTAGATACTCCAGTCATGAGTACTGTACATTTGTTTTGGGACTCTTCAGCTTTTCATGGCAAATGCTATGTTTGACCTGGAGCCTTTGCATATCACCATGCATACTCTTTCTCCACTGTATGTCCATTTTCATTAATTAAAATGTCTGAGCAAATCTCTGCAGTTACATCATATTTAAAAAGAAAGGACTGCTGACTGTGGAAAGAGCTCACAGAGGGCTGAAACTGAGGTGTGAGATAAAATGTAAAATTGTATTATGTGCTGCATTTAGTTGGCACCACACATGAAATAAAACTGTGCTACATGAAATCAGTCCAGAGGTTTCCATCTCTTGTGTGATATCCCCACATAAATGTGAAACTTATAGCCCATTAATCATATCCCTTAAAACCAGATACATTCAGGCCCCATTAGAGTTAGGGGAATATGTCTATCAATTTCTTTGATGCAAAAACTGAATGAACTTGTTTTGAATGAACTTGTTTAAAACTTTTGCTATATTTCTTATTTTGTCATCTTGTTAATTCATATGAATTCCTGTGATTGTAGTATGCTCACATAAAAACATTCATTAAGCATGAGGTAAGAAAGAACACCTGTTGTGTTAATATTATTGAGAGGCCCAAGCAGAGAAGCTTTTCAGTATCCATCTGTTTAGTGTCATGATGGATCTCTCAATATTTTCAACTAAACCAGACTTGTCAAACAGTTCTTGATCCTTCCTATTTATGCTATTCCTACACCTAATAGGTTTCTGTCTCTACAAGCCACACAAGATAAGAAAGGACCATGGAAGAAAACATGACTGACAAAAAAATAGAAGCTAGTGACTTTTTTAAAAAGTGATTTTGGGGCTCTGTCCAGAACTCTGTAATACTCCTTTCATCTCGATAACTCTGACTTGGTTTGAAAGAGTTAAAATGACAGTTTTCCTAAACAAGTAGATTCCAGCTATTCAACACCAACCATGACCATTATTTTAAAGCACTCAAAATCCTGCTATTGAGACAGATGATAAAAATAACATCTGCATTCCCAATCCCTATTTATAGGTTAATGTTTATGCCAGCCTTTTCTTCAGATGCGTTAAAAGTACAAACTCTAAAATTCCTCTTTAGCGTGACAGTGATGATTGGGAATGTGGAAATTCTGGGAATTGTAGATCAAGCATTTTAGAAGAATCCCATTGTGGGAAAGTCCACAGGAATTAACTGTTTTTGATTAGCAGCATTTAGGCTTCACTTGAGGAAATCAGAGAATTTAGTAGCATAAAATATAAGTAGCTTCTGTGGGGAAGGGAGATGTGAATGCTCTACAGAGTCCTAATACCTGAACTTAAGTTTATCTGGTCTACAGTATATAGCAATGAGACATTGCCATTTGAGGTCCTATAGTAATTGGCCTTATGGTACTCTAATGAATGGTTGTTACAGAAATTTTAGGGACATGATTAATGCTGTCATTAAAATCACATGAATAAGAACCAGCAGTAACAAACTGATGTGAAAGACAATAATTTTGAGCAGAGTTCCTGCATCCCTTTCCCACAGAATTGTAACATTTTGAATTTTGCTTTACAGCAGAAATCAGAAGAGACCTTTGAGAAAAATGAAATATATCATAACTAAAATTAAGATCATTGTGTTTTATGCTGTATTTTTTAAGCAGCCTTTGGAAATATTGGCTAATGTAGAACATTATAGAGTGATATAGATTGATGTCATGGTAATGGCCCATGATTTTGCTGCTCAAAGTAAAAATGCAATATTGTATCCACCTGTATTGCATATACAGAAGCCAGCTAAATTGATTCTAAGGGCAGCATGTTGGGACCATATTATTAAAAGGACATTGATTTGCTTTTAAATGTCTTGTCAGCACTCTGTTGTTTGAAATTTAAAATTAGATTATTTCATTTTGTTTGAAAATATGAAGGATCTTTGAAAACCATTTTCTTTGGCCATAACTGGAATGTCATTGGCTCTTATTCCATTTCTTTGCCTAATTAAATAATGAATTATTGGCTAAGAGTTTTAATTCTATTTTGATCCAAAATATTTAAAGGAATTCTTTCCCCTGTGACATCTCTGTTCTCTGAAGATTTACAGAATATTCTGCTCCAGGTTCAGGAAGCTTAATAAAAAGATACTTTTGTCAATACATGGATTTTTTTTAGTGAAAATGAAATAAATTTCTATGTAAAAATGAACAAAAAATATAGATATTTATTGAACTAGATGATAGATGTAAAAGGGATGGACCTTCAGGTATTCTTTGAGTGAGTTCAGAAATGTGAAAAATAAAAATAAATAAATCATGCAGTCACAACTGCTCTCTTGCCTTTTTAACTTCCCCCTTCAAACAGCCCTATTTTTTCTTGATACTAGTCCAGAACAACACAATTTGCTATTGACTATTTTAAAAACAAGAATCTATAGTTAATACCAGAAAATCTAAATTCATTTTATAGTCACTCTCAAGAAATTCCTTCTCACACAATTTGAATATAGTTTCCAAAATGCATGTAGTTATCAAGAGCTAAAGGAGAATGACTAGCCCAAATCACCTGGCTTCTGTTGCCATGGGAGGACTAATATCTGGATCTCCCTGTGCCTGGTCCAATACTTCTTTTTTTATTGGAACTAAAGACTCCCCCCCAACCCAATTTTTTTTAAAGCAGGGAGAAATGAAAACAGAATACTCTGAGCAAAACAATATCACTGATTTAATTAGAAGATGTGCCAATCAAGCCATTAAAAGAAGCGGAAGTGAGGGAAAATGAGAGTTCATTTGCAACTCTATGGTTTGCTTAGCCGATTGTCTGAGGAAGTCAACTTTCTGAGCAAGTGGCTTTCAAAAAAGCAATCCATACACACCTCTAATGAATGCTCCCCCTCCAAATCAGGAGGAGTGAGGCTGACAGCAATGAGATGAGAAAGCTAAGGAGGCCGAGGGAAGAAAGCTCAGGGCCAGCCACGGTCCCCTTCGTGTCGACTCAAAAAGGAGGAGCTGCTATGGGTGTGTGCATGCACAAAAGTTAGAGAGATGGGGGGGGGCGAAAATTCTCTTTTCTCTCTCTCATCTCTCTACTTCCCCCTTGTGTGGCAGGAGGCGAGGGCTGCCTTGAATGCAAATGTGGCATGAAGACAAGTACTGGGCCGCTTCGCTCCTGCACTAAGGCTCTGGCAACTGGGGTGGGGCAACCAGGAGTGGGATTTGGGGGGCTCACAGAACCCCGCAGTGTCTTAGCTAGGGGATTGCCTGAGCCCCAGCAGCCCCCACCTGAATTATGTCAGGACTTCCATTCATCATTTGTTAATTTCTGGGTTCATCCTGAGCAAGATTAAATCTAGAGTCAATTCCATTATAATTCAATAAGTACATTGTGTTCTGTATTAGCATTCTTGTAGACTCGCATTCCGATTGGTCCACCCGGACCGCAACCTGATTGGTTTACTGAACTCTTGTGATTGGAGCGCTAAGAATCTACCGTGATTGGCCGAGCTGATCGCGGGAGATTCAAAGCGCTGCCATTGGCCACCGAGCCGCCGGCCGGCTGTATAAAGCCAAGCAGCTCGCAAGCCTTTGCTGTCCTTGTTCTCAAGCCATAATAAAGAGCTGAATGTTCACTATCGCGTCTCGCCTCTTATGTGACCCGATCCACCAATCTAACACTGGCGACGAGGGTGGGATCGTGAGGCGAGGACCCAACCAGCACGTGGCAAATGGTGCACAACAACCCACAAGATGGCCAGCAGCACCCCGCCACCCTCTCCGTTCGACCCAGCCACTGAGGACTGGGAATCGTACACCGATCGCTTCCAGATGTTCCTGGAATGCAGCAATCTCAAAGACGCCAACAGGCAGAGGAAACGGGCCGTGTTCCTAATGCACTGTGGCCCCGCTGTATTCAAGATGGCCAAGGCGCTGGCCAAGCCCGCCAACGTAAAAGAAATGGACTGGGCTGACCTCAAGCCCATCTTGCGCCGCCATTATGCCCCTGCTGTGCCCATACTCATCCGTAGGCACGATTTCTACCGGCGAGATCAGCGCGAGAGCGAAACCATAGGCGACTTCGTGGCCCAGTTACGGAACCTAGGAGGTCTATGCGGTTTCACCGACCTGGATGAGGCGCTACGTGACCGAGTCGTCCTCGGACTCAGAGACCCCGTGCTGCAGAGCTGGCTGATGGCCAAGGGCAACATCTCCCTCGCCGACACCCTCGCCGAGGCAACTGCCGCCGAGGCCACCCGCCAATCAGCAGCCCGGATGCGGCAAGCGAACAGAACCGAACGGCCGCCAAACAATGAAGCGACCCCGGCACCAGCGAAGCCCAGAGAAGCCAGCCGCCGAGAAACAACCACACATCATGGCGACATCGACCCCCAATCCGACACCGAGGACAAGGAAGAGGAGATCCATCGGCTGCAGGCCGAGCGTGACCGGCGGGACTGAAGGGGACGTAAGTCGGGATTCCATTGCGCCAGCTGCGGTGGCGATCACCCCCGTTCCGAATGCCGCTTCCTCGACGCCATCTGCTGGCATTGCGAGAAGCAGGGGCACATCGCCAAGGTGTGCCGGAACAAGAAAAACTACAGCCTGCAACGACGAGGCAACAGCCCCCGACGATGAGACAGCAGCCCCCAGGCACCGAGACCACCCAACCGAGAGCCGGTGGAGCCGCGATGGCCGCAGCAGACGACTCAGCGAAGCACAGCGGCACGAAGAAACCCACCAGACGGTCGTCATCGGCCACTCATCGACCATGGACGCCCGAAAGGTACACGTGGAGGTGAGCATCAAGGACCAGCCCTGCGAGATGGAAGTGGACTCTGGGTCCTACCTCTCCATGGTCTCTTGGCGCACAATCAAGCACCTAGTACCAACCATCCACCGCAACGAGCTAGATGACCAGAAACTAATCCTGAAGGACTACCAGGGAAACCGCATCCCTGTGGCCGGGATTGGACATTTCAAAGTCACCTTCAAAAACCACACCGAGGTATTGCCACTCACAGTCATGGACAAAGACAGCCCCAGCTTGCTCGGTTTACAATGGTTCTCCCCGCTGGGAATAGAGGTGACGGGCATCCACCACACAAACGAGGCCGACTGGGAAGCGACGCTCGTGAAGGAATTCCAGGAGGTCTTCGACGACTCTCTAGGCAAGTACCGAGGGCCCCCTATCTCCTTCAACCTTAACCCTAACATTGCCCCAATCCGCCTCAAGCCGCGGCGAGTGCCATTCGCGCTCAAGCCGAAAATCGACGAGCAGCTAGACAAGCTCGTCGCGCAAGGGGTTTTAGAGCCAACCGACCATGCCCGCTGGGAAATGCCCATAGTCACCCCCATCAAACCCGATGGCTACATAAGAATCTGTGGTGACTATAAGGCCACCCTCAATCACATGCTACAGCAAAGCGCCTACCCCGTCCCAGTAGTACAGCACCTTCTGCACTCACTGGGGGGTGGCCGGGTCTTCGCGAAACTCGACCTGGCGCAAGCCTATCAGCAACTGCTGGTCGATGCTGAGACAGCCGAAGCGCAAATGATTGTCACACACCAGGGGGCCTTCCGATGCAACCGACTCCAATTTGGAGTCAGCGTCGCCCAGGAGTCTTCCAAAGCCTCATGGAAAGACTCCTCCAGGGAATAAAAGGAGTGGTCCCCTATTTTGATGATGTGCTGGTCGCAGCCGCCAACAAGGAACAATTGGAAACCCGTTTAAGGGCGGTGCTTAACAAATTCAAAGATGCCGGCCTTAAAGTCAAAAGAAACAAATGCCAACTCTACACCGAGAGGGTCGAATTCCTGGGGTACCTCCTAGACCGGCATGGAATACACCCAACCGGAAAGAAACTCAGAGCCATCAAAGAAGCCCCCACACCAACAAACAAGGCGGAACTACAGGCATTCTTGGGACTGCTTAACTTTTACAATGTTTTCCTACCCCAGAAGGCGACTGTGGCGGAACCCCTGCACTGGCTACTTGATAAAGCAGCCACCTGGACCTGGGGGAAGCGGGAGGAGACTGCATTCCAACAGACAAAAAACCTGCTAACATCAGATGCACTCCTAATCCAGTATAGCGAGACCCTGCCGCTTACGGTAACATGCGACGCATCGCCCTTCGGCATCGGAGCAGTCCTCAGCCACATCCTACTCAACGGGAAGGAAGCACCCATCGCCTTCTTCTCCAGAATGCTGGCCAGACCGGAAAGAAATTACAGCCAGCTGGACAAAGAAGCCCTCGCCATCGTCGCCGGAGTGAAAAGGTTCCACGAGTACCTTTACGGTAGGACCTTTTCGATCATTACGGACCACAACCCCCTACTCGGAATACTCACAGGGAACAAAGCCACCCCAAACATCCTGTCACCCCGGATGACGAGGTGGTCCGAGTTCCTTGCCGCTTACTCGTATGAACTGTCACACCGGCCCGGCAAGAATATTCCGCACGCAGACGCACTAAGCCGGTCACCACTACCAGACCTAGACAACGACCCAGCGCCCACAACAACGACCCTGCAAATAGAGACTCTACCCAGCCCGCTCTTAACCGCGCCAGACATTGCCCGTGAAACAAATAAAGACAAACGGCTGGCGCGGGTATTGAGCTGGGTAGAGGGGGGTGGCCAGAAGATGAGGGCAGCGAACAGTTCAAAGCTTTCCGAAACCGCCAAACCGAGCTGTTCACACAAAGAGACCGGGTAGTTATACCAGAGACACTACAGGGTAGAGTGCTGGCAATGCTACACGAGGGGCACCCGGGGGTTGTCAAGATGAAAGCCCTGGCCAGAAGTTACGCTTGGTGGCCAGGGATGGGCAAGCAAATCGAGACATGGGTCACTGGGTGCAACAGGTGCCAAGAGACGAGATCCCCCCCCACCGCGCCAGTCCTGGAATGGGAAACCCCCAGAGGACCGTGGTCGCAAATACACATAGACTTCGCTGGGCCAACCAAGGGGCATACATTCCTCATCACTGTGGACGCCTACTCCAACTGGCTGGAGGTAAGCACCATGAGGCAACAACAACAGAAGCGGTCATCGATAAGCTCAACAGACTCTTTGCACGCATGGGCTACCAGATGTCTTAGTGTTGGACAATGGCCCGCAGTTCATGGCACTGACATTTGAAAGATACCTGGCGAGCAACGGGCATCAGACATGCCCTAACCTCGACAGCTCATCCGGCGCGAATGGACGGGCGGAACGGATGGTCCAATACACAAAGAAAACCATCCAGAAATTGAAACCGCGACATTCAAGAAAAGATAAACAAAATGCTTTTCATACAGCACATCACGCCCAGCACGACCACAAACAAAAGCCCAGCAGAGTTACTGATGGGCAGAAAACTGAGGTCACCGCTGGACTGGCTACACCCCACCTACAACCCGGAGAAACCCCGGATTCCTCCAACCGGCACCAGGCATTCAACACCGGGGACACAGTCTACGCGAAGAACTTCACGGAGACCCACTCTGGGTACCTGCGCAATAACACAGGTAACCTGCCCCATGTTATACAGACTCCAAACAACGGATGGAAGAAGCTGGAAGCGGCACATCGACCAGCTACGGTCCAGGCTAGCCGTCAACACCCCGACGCCGACAACAACAACCACAGAAAGCAGAGAGGAGGGGGAACCTCAACAACCAAGCAGGGGAACGACAAAAGGCCGGAAACGCCAGCAGCACACACCCCAACGCAAGTTTTAACACCCCCACCAAAAGAGACAGCAACATCCAAATCAACCAACCATACTCACCAGTAGACCTCGAACTGTCACAGACGGGAGCTTCACCTGGAAGGTACAGCCAAGCCAGCTCAACCATCCCGGAAAGACCAGGCGGGAGCAGCAGGAACCACAACTCGACCGACCCAGGTAGTCCAGGCGGGAGCTGCAGCAACAGGACCGGCTCACCCTTCCAGGCGGTTCCATCGACAGGGTTGAGAGTGACGCGGAGCCCGTCCGAACCGGCCAACGATCGCACACAGACTGAACCGCGCAGGTCAACTAGGCAGATATGGAGCCCCGCCACCCTGCGCGACACTGCGTCGGACAAAACCATGAAGGGAGGGGTGTTCTGTATTAGCATTCTTGTAGACTCACATTCCGATTGGTCCACCCGGACCGCAACCTGATTGGCTTACTGAACTCTTTTGATTGGAGCGCTAAGAATCTACCGCGATTGGCCGAGCCGATCGTGGGAGATTCAAAGCGCTGCCATTGGCCGAGCCGCCGGCCGGCTGTATAAAGCTAAGCGGCTCGCAAGCCTTTGCTGTCCTTGTTCTCAAGCCATAATAAAGAGCTGAATGTTCACTATCGCGTCTCGCCTCTTATGTGACCCGATCCACCAATCTAACACATTGCTTATTAAAGTAAAATTCTAGATGGATCACTAACGGTATGATTAAATTCAGCAATTAACATAAGCACTGGAAAAGTTTAATTCAGCAAAGCAAAATATGACAATGTGGAGTAAATGAGAATGAGCTGGCAGTTTCAAACATCTTTTCACGTATTCATAAAAGACAGATTTCTTGACACTTGATTTTGTTTCCTGAATTTAGGGAGGGGAGGAGCCAGGAGGTTAGCTGTGTATTTGCTCCTCTCAGTTTTATTTTATTTTATCAAAATAAAATAATAAAATTGTAGTAGTCCAACTGGTTCCTTCTTTATTTAGCTAATATTCTAACAGCTAAAGGTTATGCAGATAGAGATACGGATAAAGGTTTTTTTTTGTCTGGGACTAATAAAAGACATGGGAAAAAGAAAGAAACACCATGGTACCAGCCTAGGATCTCTCCCACCTGTGAAAACTGCAAAGCAGCCAAGAATTGAGGAGCACTTTATTGGAAAGAGAACTGTAACTAAAACTAATCCCCCCACTCCATCTCCAGCAAATTTGAGATGTTAGAATATGACCTGTAAAGAGAATTGACAAAACAATAGCTATTAGACTTTCTTGATCTTTGGAGGGCGGGGGGAGCAAACTGACAGCCAGCTGTCCTCACAAACAATTAGTCCAGTTACATCCTGTATGGAGTCTGAGATAAAGGCTAAAAAGAACAACAAGCTAATTCAGAATATGGTGAGATTACTATGGAAAAATAAAACTGTTTATGGCAAAGCAATGCCTTCTCATAGCACAAACTGTTGTTTCAATATTTGAGTAACTAGTAGCCATACAACATGATTTGGAGACATTGAGAAAAGATATAGTTGTTTTTCTTCAAGCACAAGATCCATGCACCCCACCAAAGACCCTGCAACAGATTTGGTTAAATCCCATACTCTGGATAAGTCTGTGGATAACAAGCAAAGAGCCAAGGAAACAGTTTTAAAAACCTGCTTTTTCTCACAAGGCAGCAAGAGCGGGATGTATTAATAGAGAAGTTTCCTTGGAAGCAAGTAAAGCATCTCTCTCCCCCCCCGCCCATTACATCAATTACATCATTCATTGCAAATACAACAGATTGCTCTTAGAATCCATATGCACAGACTTGATTACAGATGCTGGAATATCAAGAGTGCAATACTAAGTTCCCTAAGCCAGCTTCTTCAATGCCAATGGGGACAGATTGATCTCCATGCTGCAGAGTGGCTCCCTGAGGCCCCAAATTGGAAGCAGATCCTCCTGTCTTTCAAGCAGCCCACCATACTGCTGATGCTATTTAAGATGAAGGCACACCTGGTCTCCTTTCCAATTTTTCCCATCAGAGTTTTCTGTGAGGAAATGGTTAAACCCTCAACTGTTAACATGCAAGCTCCCAAAATTGCTGTCTTTTCCTCATTTCAACCTTGGGAAAGCAAGAGAAAGAAA
This sequence comes from Pseudonaja textilis, assembly GCF_049901715.1. Taxonomy (NCBI): domain Eukaryota; kingdom Metazoa; phylum Chordata; class Lepidosauria; order Squamata; family Elapidae; genus Pseudonaja; species Pseudonaja textilis. The sequence continues at coordinate 57,401,670 of NC_142008.1, read as the reverse complement.
GGGGAAGTCGGCCAGCCTTATTTGGTGATGATGTACTTAACACAGAAGCTGGCCTCATTAATGCTTTTGGCTCTCTACCAAGGAAAGAACATGAAAACATACTATTCAAGTTAGAAAAGTTAAAGAAATTCTTGTTGGTCACAATCGACACAGCTGAGCCACTTATAGATCTGGTCTCCCCAATAATTTCCCCCTCAAGTTTTTTTATTTTATTCTACATATACACATCAATACATCAACAGTGTGGCACCTAAGTATCATACATTTTAGTGCAAACAAAAACGGCAACATTAATCATATCTCTTACATTCATCAAACATATAATTCTAATGTTAATATATATATTTGTATTAAATTATAATCCTTCATTATTTAATTATTCAATATTCCAGTATATTCTTCTAATGCCCATCACCATATTGTTTAAACATAAATAATAATTTCATTATTCAATACTTCTTTTGTTTTATATTTTTTTAAAAACAACTCTTTTGGCGAGCAGTGTGGTTCCAGGTTTTTACATTTCAATACAAACATGATCATAGTTACATATTCATCTTTCTTATTCAACTTTATATCACATTATAACTTATTCTATTTTTTTAAATATTCTCAAATATTAAATTCATTAAACATATTTTATCCAATTTCAGTTCATATCTTATTTCATTTTTCTTAAAATATTCTCATATCTTACTTTACACTATTATCTGAAATTCTTACTTCATTTCTATATTCATTACACATATTACTTTTATCTGTCACATTTGCAATTTTATCACATACTATTATTCAATTTGTTATTCAATAATTCCATCTTTGTTCTAATAGTTCTAGAAATTGTCCCCTTTGGTTGTCAATTCAAGCTTACCACCTATTTACCTTATACTTTCCCTCCATTTATTCCCTTTAATTCATTATAAAAATTTACCATGGTGTAGTCATTTTTTTAATTACCTCATTTCACATTAATAACAATATTCTCCTATCTATTACATATTACATACATATATATTTTAAGTCAGATTCCACATGGTATACTTCTTCTCAATTGCCTTATAAATCCTATATATTTCAAACATATTAATCTATTCAATTAATTAAAGAAACTGATATAAATTTTTCCATCATGATTCTCATAATTCATTTTAATTTTATTCATTGCTAATTGTCAATTAATATTCTTATAATAAATTTCCATATCTATTTCAATAATATCTATATCTGGTATAACAATAATCCGTAAAAAGAAAAAAATATCAGTTCCAATCTTATCTATTTTCAAATCCTTATTATATATCACAACACATTACCTTGCAGAATCTCCTTCCCTATCCTTCTTTTACATTGTCTCTCATCCTCCTAACTATGTAATTTCTTGTCATTCTTGTTTGCTTCCTGCCTCTCTTTATTTTCTGTTCCTTTCTCTTAATTCCCCTTTTCCTCTTTATGATTTCCTTCCATTTCTCATTCCAGTTATTAATTTTATCCCACTCCATCTCTCAATCTTTCTTCTGTAATTCCCTCTTCTGCTTTTCCCTTTTCCTTCGTTTAACTTTCCGAACCATTCCCCTTTTCATTATCACATCAGATTTTTAACTTTAATTCTCCTCCCCCTGTTTAAATGTTTGTTGTTCCACTTGATCTTCAAGACTGGTTTCCTCTTTATTTAACTCCTCCCCCTCTGGTTCTCTTTGTTCTTCTTCAATCTGAATCACCATTTCTAGTTTTTGTACTATATTACTGCACATTTCCAAATTTACTTTCATCATTTCCTTTGTGTCTTGTAGATCCAGTCTCATTTCCGCAAATAGTTCTCCCAATTTTATATGCTTCTCCTTCCCCCACCTTCCTTGATAATTATATCCAATCCAAATGTCCAGTAAGTTATTTCAACCAGCGTCTTTTATATTTAATTTCAACAATCAATGTCCATAAGTCTTTGTTTCCAGGTTCCTTCTATTAATTCTTTTTCCAACTTTTTCCCAGAGTCATCAGATAGTTCCAAAGCAATTTCTTCAAATATCCTTTCCCCCTGTAATACTCTAGTAATTCACTTTTCAGGGTTTTTATTTTATTATAATGGAGTTCCTTTTATTTTCTTTTAAGTTCCAAATTTCAGGGCTCCAACAAATCCACCCTCATTCAAATCAAAAGTCTCCAGCTGCATCTCAGAGAAAAGTCAATTGGTTTATTAGAAGTTGCCATGTTGGCATGTGGCTTGGTGCAGCCGATACTAAATTACATCATATATTTCCTCCTTGACCCTGGTTGGCTGAGGTTTGGATATTTAAAACCCTACACGTTGGTCAGATGCCAGTTTTGGTGGCCAAAAATGAAGCAAGACATTGAGGATTATGTAAAGAGTTGTGCCACTTGTGCCACAAGGAAAACCAAACCAGGAAAACCCCCAGGATTATTACAATCTATAGCAGACCCATCCCGGCCCTGGGAGGAGATAGGGATGGATTTTATAGTAGATTTACCTGACAGTGGGGGGCACACCATAATTTGGACTGTAGTGGATTTATTTTCAAAACAAGCTCATTTTATTCCATGCAAAGGTCTACCATCAGCCAGGAAATTATCCAAAATGTTTGTTAATCATATATATAGAGATTGCATGGAGTGCCTTGCAGAATATTTCAGATAAAGGGGTTCAGCTTACTACAAAATTATGGAGGGAATTCATACAAGCAATTGGATCCTCTCAAGGTCTGAGTTCAGGTTTCCACGCGCAGACCAATGGACTGGCTGAAAAAACTAACCAAATTATTGGACAATATTTGAGATGTTATCTAAATTATCAACAAACCAACTGGGCTGATTTGCTGCCAATTGCAGAGGTTGCTTGTAATAGTGCTGTACATAGTAGTACTGGGTTAACACCTTTTCAAATCAATACTGGGATGGAGTTCATTCCCATGCCTGAATTGCCGAGGGACTCTCCCCTCCATGTCAGTAACTGAGTAGATGAATGCAATTAAAGACTCTTGGGAAAACACAAAAAAGGCTTTGAATAAGGCAGCACAAATCCAAAAAATATAAGCTGACAAACAGCATTCCCAGCAGCCACAATTTAAAGCGGGGGATAAAGTTTAATTCTACTATGAAATCCATTGTGATCTCCCCCCATGGCCTTGTTGGTTCTGCAACTGTCTGTAGCAATCCGAGGAGTTTTCCTGGTCATTTTTTCATCACGGCACAAGTGGTGCAACTCTTCACATAGCTGTCCAATCTTTCTTTATGCCAGGCCACCAGAATTGCTTCCGAGCTAAGTATAAAGTTTTTAAGAACGCGAAGTAACCTGCCAGTTTTGCATCATGGCTGGGTGCAGCTGATACTAAATTACATCATACATTTCCCCTTTGACCCTGGTCTTTCCCCCATCCCCTGGATGTGACTTCCCTAATGGGATACATCCACCTCCAAGAATCATCCATCATGCTCTCCAATAACCTTCTTATACTCGGACAACTTTGGGCTGCCAGGTGATTATTTAGGCATTTCAAGAATGACTTGTTTTCCCCCACTCCCTTTTTCTAGCAGCTAAAAAGACCAAAGGAATATTTTTTTAGTTGACACCAAGATCCAATTTTAAAAAGACCAAACACTTTTCAGAGTCCCTGAATTTTTTTCTATACCATTAGGTGGTGCTCTCAGTTTTATTTCCACGTTCCACCCTTTCTTTTGCTTTTTCCTCTTTTTTTGGAAACTTTTATTAATTTCACTAATTCCAGTTTTTAGCTATTATTTCTTTTTCACACATTCAATTCCAGCATTTACTTATGCCTATTTAGTGCCAAAAGTCCAATAATTATCCAATTTAGTTTACAAGCCTTTTGTGATCAATTATTTGCCTCTGAATCTTCATCTCCAAATTAATTCATTTCAATATTCAAAGCCAGTTTTATAAGTTCCTATTTCCTTCTCTCTCTCTTTGATCACCGTTTCTACACACTTTCATCCAGAATAGTTTTTTGTTTCTTAATTCTGGGATAACTTAATGTCCATGTATTTTGCCTGGTTCACCCTCCACTTGCAACTTCACCACTCCAGCACTTAGTTTCCCAGACTGCTTCCTATCTTCATGGTGGTCATTTTTGACCACTGCTGCAACTTGTCTTTGGAGGGGATTTATCTTGTCAGGGAGGGGAGATGCGGTTCCCCTCGACTCTCCAAGCAGTTCCCCCTTTCTTCACCAGGATGGTTCAGATCCCAATCAGGACCCTACAACAAGCGAGCTTGGAGTGAAACCATGCACGATCATGGATTCAGCTCCAACATGATGGACAATCAACCGGAAGTCGTCTCCCCAATAACTGAGCCTCTTACTCCACCCACCCACCTGAGGCCAAGGGATCAGAGGTGGTATTCAGCCAGTTCACACCAGTTCTGGCAACCCTGTAGCAAGAATTTGGTGTGGGTCATGGAACTGGCAGCAACTTTTGGCTGGCCACGTCCCTGAACTGGTTCCCTGGTTGCCAGTTGCTCAGTTGCCCCACCCACCCAATGCTCGCTTGCTCATGCAGCTCGCCCGCCTGCTGCTCATGTCACCCAGTCACTCCTCCCTTCCTATGTGGCATGCTGGGTCCTTGTGGCTTGCCCAACCTGACTTCCCCACATGGTCCCTGTGCCCCAACTGAGCAGCCTGGATCTGCCTGCTCACAATTAAGCCTGCATGTCACGCTAGGCCCTCGCCCACCACCTGCGGCCTTTTTCAGGCCTCCTCCCCACTGCCCAGGGTCTTTATGGGCCTCCGCCTCACCGCCCGAGACATTTCCATGTGGAAGGAGGCCAAAATGGGGCACCGTTTAGGGGCCAGTCCAGAGGGTGGGTGGGTGGGCGGGCAGCGGCAGTGGCAGTGCAGCTATGGGAAGCATCCCCAGGAGTTCACAGCCTTTCTCACTCCCTTTCAGGGTGCCTCTGCCACTCCTCTCAGTCCCAGAAGCTCAGAGAAAGTGAATGGAAAGCCATTCACTTTCCCCCTCCCTTTCGGGGTACCTCCGCAGCCCCCTGTCAGCCCCAGCACAGCAGAGAAAGTGAACGGCTTTCCGTTCGCTTTCTCCCTCCCTTTTGGGGCACCTTCGCCTCCCTCTCAGTCCCAGCGCAGCAGAGAAAGCGAACGGAAAGCCGTTTGCTTTCTCCCTCCCTTTCAGGGTGCCCCCACCCACCCCTGCCCCCACCCATGTACTTCAAAAGGGAGGGCAGATGGATGTTCCAGGGCTGCTGCTTTCTTCATTGTCCTGCTGCTCGCTGCTCTGGAGTTCACTGAATAAGTTCTTCCCAGAAAAAGTATTTGTGTGTGAGATAGAGACAAGGAAAGAAAGGAAGGGAGGGAGGGAGGAAGGGCAGGAATGAAAGAGCAAGAAAGGAAGAAAGAGCAAGAAAGAAAGAGGAAGGTAGAGAAAGAAATAAGCCCCTTAAAAGCCTGTTGTCTATCACCCTCTTGGGCATGTGAGCTTCCTTCTTTCAGTGGTCCATGAAATTACATCTATAGTACATAGATAATAAAAGAAAAAAAGGGGAACAACATTTTTACCGAACTGTAGATATGTTGAGGCTGGGTATGACAAGGAATGGCTCGGAGAGGAGGGGAGGGGACAGGGAAGGCACCCCTTGATGTGAGTGACATTGAGTTGGCCACACCCACCCAGGCACATGACCACCATGACCACTGAGTCATGCCAGCCAGTCATGTAACCACCAAGCCATGCCCACAGTCACATGATCATCATACCATACCCACCCAGTCACATAACCACCAAGAATGCCCACCCCAGTCACATGGCCACCAAGCCATGCCTACCCAGTCACATGACCCAAAGCTATGCCCACCAAATAAGCCACGCCCACAGAACCGGTAGTAAAAAAAATTGAATCTCACCACTGCAAGGGATTGCATGAATATGAAATCATGGAAAACAGAAGCCAAGATCCATCAGGGCCAATAGAGGTCCTGGTAGAGATGGAGATGCTATCATCCTTATATGAATATCCTATGATATCTTCAGCACCAAACCAAGAGTTTGAGAAAGAACCAATGCCAGTGTCACCATTTCAAAGTCGAATGCAGCATGACTTACTTAATAAGCCCTTGCCCTATACTTCGAGAGGAGGCACCTGAAAGGCAAGTTCTGTTAAAGCCTCTTACTCTGAACAAGTTCTTCAGGAGTCTACGCAGGATAAGATCCCCCTCCTTTTAGAGAAGGCTAGTTTAGTTTATGACAACATCCTCAATCCAATTTAACAGCCTTACAACTTCTCTTTGTAACAATCATATTTCCTGATGAGCTGCAAATGATGACCCTCTTTCCCTTATAACCTGGAATATAGCAGGTTGGATCGTCCCATCAAAAGACCAACTGTTTTTTGACTATATCACAATTTGACATCCTCTTCTTATAGGAAACCTGGGCCTCGGCAGAGATATAGTTAGGTGGTTATTGGGCTAACTCTATTCTGGCTGTCCCAAGTAAGGTAGGTGGGAGGGTATTGTGACACTAGTTAAAGGGTATTGTGACACTAGTTAGTACATCCCTGCAATTTAAATGTGTATTATTGCCATCTTTTCAGCCATGGATTGTGACTACCTTACTCTTATCTAAACAGGTAGAGACTTTGCTTTTTAATATCTATATTCCTCCATTTAATAAGAATGAATTGATCAACAAAATTTGGGACTGCATAGATTTTATCCTTGGCTGCTCAGACAAATACCCACAGTGGTAATAATTATGGGGGGGACTTAAATGCTAGGATGGGCTCAAACCATCACACATTGTTTAATCAATTTAAGATCCATTATGATGAGAATGCCTGCGTTCCAGACAATTTAAAGACCCCAAAACAAATTGGGCAGGTTTGTGTGTAAGACAGATTATTCTTGTCTATTGCTGGTCTTGACTGTAATAAAGCTCAATTCTATTCTTCTATTCTTATCCTGAATTTAGTATTCAGACTAAATATATTCAATTATTGAAGGCTAAATTGCAACTCTTATTAACTTTCTCTACTTGTGAAAATTCTCTGAGCATTTTAACAATCATATCCTGAGCCAGATTGGTTGTTGGCCTGAGGTAGAATAAAATTTCTTAGAATTTAATTTAAAATAGAATCAAAGGAATCATTCCAATGAATAATATATTACATATAGGAGATCAAATGGCAGAGCCTGTGGTGTGGGTCTGGGACAACTTGACATGGCCAACTTGCAGTGGGACAACTCGCTACAGATAATTTCATGTGGCATAACTTAATACCATAAAAGCTATCAGCCACTGTTTCTTTGACATTATTTCCATTTTTGTCAGTGGGAATAATGGTGGATAACATTGATCATGTTGAGCTATTCCATGTGGAATTATCCATGGCAAGTTGGCCCATGTTGAGTTGGCCCTGGCAAGCTGTCTTGCAATGAGTTGTCTATGGCAAGATGGCCACCACGGTGAGATGGCTACAATGGATCGGCCATGGCAAAATGGCCACAGCAAGGTACCTATAGCGAATTGGCTGAGGTGAGTCATCCCATTCGTGGGGATGGAATCAAAAGAGGAATCAGTCTAGAGTCTCTGTGTTGCCACAAACAGATCAAGTTTAACCACTCTTTAATTCCATTAATGCTTATGTAGAGTGCTAACCATTAGTTGACTGGATTCCTCTGCATAAGCTCTTTCTGGAGAGCTTAAATGACTTCTCTGCTGAAGGGTTTCACTTTATGAGCAAGAGTTGGCTACTGATAGTTATCATTGCATTTTTAACTATTTTAATTTCTCAAGGTGCTCTGGCACCCTGCCTGATTTGTAACTCTGGCTTGCAGGTATTTTTAATCTAATGATTAGGGCAGCTCTTTGCAAGTAAAGAAACTTTTAGTATTTTTGTACAGGTATTCCTTGACTTACAACAGTTCATTTAGTGACCATTCAAAGTTACAATGGCACTGAAAAAGTGACTTATGACTGTTTTCACACTTATGACTGTTACAGCATCCCCACTTCATGAGAGGCCAGGCAAGGAGAAGTGCCCCTTGATGTGAGTGATGTCAAGTTGGCCACGCCCAGTTGTTAAAAAATTTGAATCCCACCCCTGAATGTGAAGAAAAAGAAATTACTTGTTATTTCAGAAAGTTACCCACAAAGTGTAAATAAAAATCTGAAATACTGAAAGGCCAGTTTAAAGAATTTGTGAATGCCTATGAGCCCTATCTAGAGATCATATCATTATCTAGAGTCTTAGATTGACAACATTTCCAGTCAGCATTTCTAAGTTAATGAGGATTATGGGAACTTTAATTCAATACGCTTGGATTACCAGTTTCCCCACCAGTTTGGGGGAAAATTCTCTAGCCCAATATGTAATAAAAACCTATTTCAACACAAAAGCTATAAATTGTAGAGAGATTGATCTTCACACAGAAAAAGATATACATAACCTATTTTCAGTATAAAAAGTAATATGCAGCACCCACATTCAACACACTACAATGTAGACTTCTGTAATGCTTTATGGATAGGATTGTCAGTAAGGACTGCCTGGAATTTCATTTAACTGGTATTGAATTCATTTCCTGAATTGTATCCCTCAACATTTGCATAACACTTTCACTAGATTCCAGCTAATTCTGGACTCAGTTCAATACTCTGGTTCTCTCCAACAGAGCTACATGTGGTACTGGAAATTTTCCATCTCAGACTATTGTGCTAATATTGTCATTTGTTGATGCTTTCCTCTAGTTGCCTAGATAAGGTGACCTAGCAGTCATAGAGGTAGCATTCTTGTTTTTAGCATCCCATCTTTAAATGTTTTTGTTAGGAAAATACTTCTAGAAAATATGTTTAATTCTTTGTGCCAGGAAAAATCCATTTGATTTTCATAGATAGTTATTAAAATAATCTTTAGATCCATTTTTTAAAATGCTCTGCTTCACACCTTTACATGTTTATTATCCTGACATCAAACACTGACAAATGACATTTTGCCTTCCTTTTTAATATAAGGGCATACATAATAGATTCAAATTTAGAACAGATACTCTTTCTTTGGATAAGGCCCAGACTATCCATAAATTCTTATATGTAATATGGACACAATCCTTCCTTCACCTCCAAAATATCTTCATTTTGCCACAAGGTGTCACTATTGGTCTAGCCAAAAGGAACCTGGTGATTTTTTTTTTTTAAAAGACTTGATTCTTCTTCTTCTTCTTCTTCTTCTTCTTCTTCTTCTTCTTCTTCTTCTTCTTCTTCTTCTTCTTCTTCTTCTTCTTCTTCTTCTGCCTCTGCCTCTTCCTCCTCCTCCTCCTCCTCCTCCTCCTCCTCCTCCTCCTCCTCCTCCTCCTCCTCATTTATTTATTTAAAATAAAGGAGCAACATCCAAAGGTTTCTAGTACTTTAAACTTAAAGTAAGGATTTAATACTGGCTTTCAAGTACTGGGCATCTAAGTATTCACAACTATTGTCTTTGTTAATAGAATAGCATTGCATTTGTATGAAATAGTCTTCTATCCAAAGAAGGCAGGAAAACCAGCAAGGATTTGCACAAAACAAGGGGTGGGTGACTTGTAAAATGGTCATTGGTAAATTTTTTAATGTATTTTTCCAATGATAAAGATGGACAAATCAGGAAAAGGTATCACATTCGCGCTAGCATTTCATGAGTCTGAGCAGGCAAATATTTGCAAATTTGCACAACTCTTTCTTTTTACAACTGATTAATCTATATACTACAACACAGCTTTGAATGGTCAGCATTGATTTATTTCTCTATACTCCATTTTTGTAATGGCTTCTGGGAAGGGGAGTATTGTTAAGTAAATATAACAAAACTAGCCTTAATCATCTTATCTATCAAAAAAGAAAAGAAAAAGAAAAAAACAAACCCGTCAAGAAACCAATGTCTTGCGATAGCATTAGCCCTTATTTATATACCACTCCATAGTGATTTACAGCACTCTCTGGCCCTCTCTTTACAGCCCCCAAAAATCTGGGTCTTCATTTTACCAATCTTGGAAGAATGGAAGGCTAAGTCAATCTTGAGTCGGTCAGGATCCAAGTCTTGGCTGTGGGCAGAATCACTATACAATACTGCGTTCTAACCACTGCATCACCCGTGATATCCTAAAACAATTACATCATATAAATCATTTTTTTTCTGAAAATTTTAGAGAACACCTTTATCATATGGGCCTTGGAGGAGAAGTATATTGCAATGCTCCATTTTCTAGAGTTGAATTATTTTCACCTCACCATCAATTTAAGCTATTTGTGCAGTGAATTTTCTGGATACTACTTGAAACTGTGAAAGATATATATAGTCATTGCCTTATCATATACAGGAAATTAAATGATTACTGTTCTACATGCTTCCATTTATCATACAAATAGTGTAACATTAAAGGTGTAGAAATTATGGCAAATATGGTTGAATCTATATTATAACCTACCTACAGAAACATACATATTAGACATTAAATTAAATCAAATTATCTTTATATATTTCAACCAGTTTTACAATAAAAAATAGAAGAAGTATGATTCAACCATTTATTATTGGGAAAAACAAGAGCACAACAAAGCAATATATCTAATTAAATTTACAAAGTTGAATGACTTGGTGAAGATATTTGGTCTTCTCATACGTTAGTGTTGCATTAGCATTCCTTAAAAATAATAAACATAAAATTATTTTTGGAATTTCTGTATCTTGATATGGTCTACTTTTAAATTTCATGGGTGGACATTATAGGTAGAGATGTCTGACATCTCTACCTGTAATATCCACCCATGAAATTTAAAAACAGACCACACCAAGATACTGAAATGCCAAAAATAACTATTAGACTTAGAGGGATGCAGATAAATGAGAGATCCAGCAGAGCTCCATTCACTGCCATCTAGAATTAATTTTCTACTAAAATTTCTCAAATATATTAGCAGGGTTCTAAGGAAGAATCACATTTCTCTTTCATACATCTTGGTAGCCTTTACAGTATTTTCCAACAACACCACTGCATTAAAACAGTGAACAACCAACAGTTACACACACTTTACAGTGATTCCAAACCTAATCAATCAAACTAGTTAAGTAGAAACCAAATAAGATCCTGATGTTTATTGTTCATTTGTCAGACAGCTACAGGGATATCATTCTGTTTATTTGAAAGGCAACTATAGGACTCTTATCCATATAATTAAGGCTTTTAAAGAAAACTTCTTTGACAACATCATGTCACTCTATGTATAAAAGCATCCAATTCTGAATCCTGGATATTGCTGAAGAAAACTACATATGGCAATTTGATTACCATTCAGCAGAACTGAACCTTCTCTTAAAGATAGATTGTTTCAAAAATATGTTGTTGCCTCAAAGAACATTGCATGTGTCTGGCATTGTTTATCACTTCTTTAGTATAGTTTATAAATTTTCCCAGTCAGAAATTAATGAAAACAGGATAGCTTCCTTGCTTTATCAAAAGGCTTATGATTATCCAGAGTCTTGGTCTGCAATGATTTAAGAACAGGAAAAAGAATACTTATTAATTTCATTTTAAGAATCCCTACTAAGTTTCTCTTCTTCAATTTTTTTCATTAACATATCTGACCTGAAAAAATATCTAAAAAAACCCAAGCCTCTCTTTCCTATTATCCTGTGGTCATTCATATTTTTAACACTCAGATGTAGTTCAAAAATATAATAACTCTAGGACAATAGCATTTCAGAAAGGAATCCTTGAGATTTTGGTGTACATTAATCAGCTTCACCTGCTTCTCATAATTAGGCAGAGTTGGAGCTTATATTGTAATCATCTGTCAGGTACTTTTACTTTGGTTAAACTGCATATACTAAGGTAGATTTCTGCCCTGGAAGAAACTGTTTCTTTTTTTAAAAAATAAATTTTATTAAATTTACAGTTTAAAAACGTATCAACAGTACATTTGCAGAATAGAAAAAATGGCTAAAGGGAAAGAAAGAAAACACCCGGCCTAACAAGCCGGATAGGGCCGGTTGTGGGGGGAAAGAAAGAATATAGAGGGAGAAGGGGGAAGGATGGGGGAGGGTGAATAGAGTAAGAAAGTACATTAAAAACAATCGATATCTTTTTGTGACAGTCTGTAAGGATCATTTCTCTTCGTCATATCCAATCTGCTCCTCTTTTCCATTATGTTTAAGTTACTCTATATCATTTACACAATTTGTCTCTGTATAAGCCAATTATACCAAGAATCCTAATTGTTGTAAAATGTTGAGGACTCTTTGTTTTTTAGAGCTATAGTTAGTTTATCCATTTCAGCACACTCACAAATTTTCTGAATGACCATTTGCTCTGTAGGTGTATGAGGTGATTTCCAACATTGAGCAAACGCTAATCTAGCCGCAGTTAGAATATGGATTATTACATATCTTGTCTTCTTGGATAGAAATCTATCAGAGATCCCTAACAGGAAGAACTCTGGTTTATAGTCTATTTGTTCTTTAGTTATCTCCTCCAACCATTTTCTGATTTTTTGCCAAAAATTTTGGGTAGTTTTACAAGACCACCACGTGTGGAAAAAAGTTCCTTCAGTGCTTTTACATTTCCAACACCTTGAACTCATATTAGGGTTCATCTTCGCCAGCCTCGAAGGGGGTAAGTGCCATCTATATAACATTTTATATATATTTTCTTTGTATGCCGCCGATTTCATAATCTTGATGTTTCTATTCCAAATCTTTTCCCATTCTGTTAATGTAATGCTTCTTCCAATATTCCTGCTCCACGCTATCATGTTCCCTTTCACTATCTCTTGCTCTAATTCTACCTCCAATAGGTATTTATAAAATTTAGAAATATACTTTTTATTTGATCCTACTAAGATTTTATCTAAATATTGTAATTTGCTATAAATTCCAAACTCTTTGATATCTTGTTTGTATCTGCTATGGATTTGTATATATAACCACTGGTCAATTTTAAATCCCTGTTCCTGTAAATCCTGTCGAGTTCTTAATTTTCCTAGAGGGTCTAATAAATCTTTATATTTAATCATTTTCGTTATATCTAAATTGTTGGGATGTATCATTGCCTCCATTGTTGAAAGCCAAATTGGAATTTTTAAATAGTGTTTTTTGCATATTTTTTTCCAGTTGGTTAATAATGAATCTCTAATAAGGTGTCTATGAAAGTACGACTGTTTAGTTTTCCCCACTTCCCATAAAAATGCATGCCACCCTCTCTGAAGATCGTGCCCTTCTAAAGCTAAGGTTCTTTTATTGAGTAAATTTACCCAATCTTTTATCCATAATAAGATGGCTGCCAAATAATATAATTCCCAATTTGGGAGCGCTAGCCCCCCTCTACTTTTTGCGTCTTGTAAGGCCTTAATATTGATCCTAGCTTTTTTCCCTTGCCAAATAAATCTCAGTGTTAACCTATTTATATCTTCAAAAAAATTTTTGGGTAATTTAATTGGAATTGTCTGGAATAAATAAAGAAGTTTTGGTAGAATGTTCATTTTGATCGTGGCAATCCTGCCCAGTAGGGAAAGCTGCAGCTTATTCCAGGATTCTAGGTCTTTCTTAATTTGTTGTAAGTTTATCTGTCAGCCTCAAGATCTCTTCGGGTACCCTAACTGCTATCTATCTCATTTATTTCTCCCATATCTTCTCTACTGCTAGGCTTACTTCTTTCGGCTGTCATTAGCAACGGGGGGAGGGGTAATTGTGGGGGGGAAGAGAGCTGGAGGTGTTTTGCATTCCTTTACTGTGGGCAGAAAAAGGAGGGGGTGTATGATTTCTTCTTTTCAACTTTCCATTTCCTTGCTAGCCTCTATCCCTTTTTGCACAGCTGCGAAGTCTTATCAAAATATGTCAAGGTCAACGGACAGAGGCCTCATCACCACCTGAAGATGCCCACATGATCATATTCAGAACTTTTAATTGGAAGAGACTTCTGGATTTCGGGGGGTGGGAACAATTCCATTTCTTTGTATGTGTGATCTGCGCGCCAAATTCTCAGTTTCGGAATTCCATTTGTAGCTTCCTTTTCATTTTCCAGTAAAAGGATAACTTTGCTCTAATCCATGGAGTCTGGGTATTTCTTTCTTGGATTTTGAAAGGAGCACACACTGACATTATCGTAATTTTTTTCTTTGATCGATTTACTTTGTGGTGTTAACCATATGCCTAAGTATTTGACCTTTTTTGTTGCCTGAATCCCTATGGTTTTTTCTAATTCTTTCCTCTGATTCTCTGTTAAAGTTTTGGTCATTAGTTTTGTCTTATTTCTGTTAATCTTTAATCCTGCTACTGAACCGAATTGTTCTAATTCTTTTATTAGATTATGTCCTTTTTCCATAGGTTCCTCTAAGAAAGCCATGTCGTCTGCGAACGCCTGTAGTTTATATTCCTCTGCTTTAACCCTTACTCCTTTGATTTCAGAGTTTTGTCTTGTCGCGTTAACAGTGATTCTAAAACAAATATAAATAGGAGGGGTGAGAGAGGACAACCCTGTCTGACGCCCTTTTCAATGTTTATTGGGCCTGTTTGATCACCGTTAATAAGTATGTTAGCCTGTTGGGTATTATAAATTGTTGTGATAATGTTCTCGAATTTGATGCCCAGACTCATGTTATAGATTTTTTGGATTAAAAAGTGCCAATGTAGATTATCAAATGCTTTCTCAGCATCTAAAAGCATGAGTGCAAATTGTTTCTCTGGATGAACTTCATAATATTCTAAAACATCAATAACAGTTTTTAGATTATTTTTGATTTGGCAGGACGGAAGGAAACCATTTTGATCTTCATGAATGTATAAATTTAAAACTTGTTTTACTCTATTCGCTACAATAGAAGTAAATAATTTATAATCAGCGTTTAAAAGCGAAATTGGTCGATAGTTGTTGATATATCTGGCATCTATGTCCTCCTTCGGAATTAGCGAGATCAACGCCCCTCTCCATGAATCTGGCATCTTGGCTACCAAAAGTACTTCATTAAACACTTCCAGCATCAGTGGCCCTACTAACTCTATTATAGCTTTATACAATTCTACTGGAATCCCATCTGGTCCAGGGGATTTGTATTACTTTGATTCTCCATTGCAGTTTTCAACTCAGACCATGTAATATCCTTATTTAATAATTCTTTCTCTCCTTCCCCTATTGTTTTATCATTCGTATTCTCCAGATAAGTTCTTATTTTGTCTTCATTAATTTCTTCCTTTTTGTATAATCTTTTTTTTTTAAGAACAAGTTTTATTGATTTTTGAAGACAAACAAAACATAACACATAAAAGTATAAAACCTCCTTTCTAAAAATTACTTATAAATTTTAACAAGGCAAATAAAGCATTATTTTTTTAAAACATAGTTCCACATTATCACATTTCCATTTACACATATATATCTTTTCCAAATTTCTCATTATTTCTCCCTTCACTTTTGTTCAATTATATTTCTTTCTATCAAAGTTTTAGTAATTCTCAATCAGTCATAAACACACAAAATACATAACCTAAAGCAAGACATTAAAAAAAAAACCTCCTTAGTTGTCATTTATACATGTCTTTTCCCAATTTCTCTCCCTTTGGTTTCATTCCTCCAAGATTTTATTAGTTTACAATCAAACATAACTAATCAACACACAAAACATAAAACACAGAACTTCTTTTGAAAAGTGGCTTAGCCCCAGGTTACATCTTTTTTGACAGACCTAAATCAAATTCATGCTCACCTTATATACCCTTCATATCTTATTAACCATTTTATATTTTCTATATAACTTCTCCCATCTTTTCACTCTCTTAATTGTGTTTTATTTATTTCATCTTATTTCAAAATCATTATGCTTATATCTTTTGTCTGTTCTTTACCAATCATCTATTTATCTCTTCTCTTTAACAAAAAATTTCCCCTGTAATCACTTTTAAAGTATGATGCCTTCCCCTAAAGTAAAACTTAAAATAATACATAATTTCCATCCTGATTCTGCTTAGTACATTCTACATATTAAATCTTTAAATAAAAGAATAGTAAACTTATAGTATAGTTAAATGTATAATTTCCATTCTAATTCTGATAAGTACATTGTTTTAGAATAAGAAAATAAAATACTAAGGTTATAATAACATTAAAACAATAACAAATTAAACTATAACTAAGCATTAATCATTTTACACATTCTCCTTAATATTTTATTAAATATTAATATCTATCATTATTAAACATTAATATTTTATTAAATATTCCAATAAACTATTTCAAATGCAAATACTACAATACTATCTTATGCACTCTTGCAGAATCTTCTTTAATTATGCACTAACCATTATCCTTCATCTCTAAAAAAAATTTTCTTTTTAAAATCTTGTTCTAGCCCGTGGCTTTTTTTTTCTTTTTCCCTCCCTTTCTTCTCCAATCTGGTCTTTTGCCCCCCTCTCCTAGCCTCCCCTTTTTAACTTCCCTCTCTGTTGTAATTCTCTTTTCAATTGCTTTCTAACATTGTACCTTCTTTTCACCCTATTTTTCTTTTTCTTGGTTGTTTTATTAAATCTTAAATTCTCATTTTTCCTTCCTCTCTTCCCATTTTCTTTCTTAATTGAACTTTTTAGTCCATTAAAGATGGCTTCTTCCTTTTCTTCTTCTCCTTCTCCTTCCTCAAGTATTTGCTGGTACGTAGAAACCGCCATTTCTAAAAAATGGAAGGCAGCTCCCAAGGAATCCTTGCCATTTTGCTGTCTTTCTTTTAATTTTTCACATTCCCTTTTTAGTTCATCAACAGATGGTGCCATTACAGGTTTTTAAAAACAACCCAGATGCTTTCAATCTTAAAGTAATTTCCAAATGTCAAAGTTATCAAACAATCCAAACAAACAAAAATTATTTCCTCTTCTTCTCTTTACAGTTTTTCCTCCAGGGTCAAAATCCCAAACATATTTTAAAAGCCGTATTACAATTAATTGATGGTCTTGCAATCTTCAAGGCGTCTCCTCCAACAAAGTTTTAAAAAAATTTTTTTAGTCCTCTCCTTCCCACTTGTAACAAAGAGCTTACTTTTACCTTTAAAAAGTAGGTTTTTCTGTGCTCCTTTGCTTTCTCCATAAGGAAGGGGAGTGAGCTTTCCTTCAGCACTTTCGCTGATGTAGCAAATTCTTTTGGAAACAAATGTATCAATCCAAAGTCAGGTTTCCAGGGTGTTTTAAAAGTAACTTAATGTCCCGGTTCAGCCAAGAAAACTTCTCCTTCTGGCTCTTCCTCCTGCGCAATCTTATCAGGTTGAAGATTTCTTTGTGATTGCCATTACTGACAGCCGCTCCACCGCCTCAGGAAAAAGGAGTCTAGCCGGCTGGGGAAAGGGGGTGCGATATCCCCAGACCCCTGCCCGGATCTCCTCTGTCTTCCGCTGCCCCTTCAGGGCAGCAACAACCCCCAAATCCAGTTGGATCAGGGGTACCTCGGCGGCGAGCGCAGCAGGGACCCGCAGAGAAGTGGATTCCTGCCGCCGCCGAAGCCTTGCAACTGGAAGTTCCTCCTTTTTGTATAATCTTTGAAAGTAGTTTAATATGATGTCTTTTTTCTTCTCAATCTCATCCATTAGTTGGTGTATCAGTCTCTTTTCTTTTTCTTTTTTAAGTTTATGAGATAACCATCTTCCTGGTTTATTACCGTGCTCAAAATAGGTTTGTTTGGACCTTCTCAAACTAACTTCTATTTTATCTTGTTCAATTAAATTCAGGTTATGTTTGGCTAATATTAACTGGTTTTGTATTTCTTGATTCTTAGGGGGGTTTTGTAATTGTATTTCTAAGTCTTTGATTTGTTGTTGTAATTCGTTTTGTCGGGCATAAATTCTCTTATTTCTCATAGCATTATAGGAAATTGTTGTACCTCTTATAATTGCTTTCATTGTATCCCAAATATTCTGTTTTGAAGTTGTTTCATTATTATTTTCTTTTAGAAAATAGTTTAGCTCCTCTTTCAACTTATTAGTATACTCTTCTTCATTTACTAATTGGGTATTTAGTGTCCATCTTTTTTTTATTCCTCTCCTGTCTCTCCAAATTAGCTGTATTGGGTTGTGGTCGGCCCATTCATTTGGTAGAATTTTAATTTCTTTTATTTCATTAGCCAATTCCAAATCCATCCAAGCCATATCTATTCTAGTCCAAATTTTATGTGGATTAGAATAGTATGTAAATTGTTTCTCTTCCAGGTTCCGTTCCCTCCATAAATCTTCTAAATTTAACTCTTTCATCATTTCCTTACATGACATAGAAAATTCTCTTTTCCCCTTCTTATTTTTTCCCATATTACTATGGTCTTTTTGGTAGTCTGCAATGGAGTTAAAATCACCAATCAAGCAGATGTTCCTTTTTTCGAAGCCTATTATTTTTTGGTGGAGGTGTTTGAAAAATTTCCCTTGGTCTTCATTTGGGGCATAGATTGCTACAAGTAAAAATGTGATATGGTTTATCCAAATTTGTATAAGCAGAGTTCTTCCTTCGGGATCTGACCAAGTTAATTCTGCCTTTACATCTTGTTTTACATAAATTGCAATTCCTTTTTTCTTGTGTTTATCAGCTGGTGCCGTAAAGAATTTAGGATAATTAGATGTCTTTCATCCTTTTTCGAAATATGTGTTTCTTGAAGACATATTATGTCAGCGTTTTGTCGAATAAGTTTTGAGAATATCCTTTTTCTTTTTGATATTGAGTTTAAACCATTTATATTGATGGAGAGCAACTTCTTCCCCTCCACCATTTATCTACGTCTGTTTAGATTTTTGCCTAGTAATGATTCGATTCTCTTCTTGTTGTTGTGGGATTTGCTCTTCTCTCCCAGGTTGTGGTTTATCACTTCCTGAGTTTGGGGAAAGTCGTTCCTTTTGGGTTCTGTGACGGTAGCGGTCCTCCTGTGGTCTCCTTTTAAGTTCTTCTTTAGTGTATTGACCATCCGTATCCATGAGCTGTTGGTAAAAATCTTGGGCCTGTTCTATCGATTCTATTTTGATTTTCCTCTCTTTCCACATAATTAACATCCCTTCCGGGATTAGCCATTTAAATTGGATTCCTTTTTTATTTAAATCATTGGCTAGAAACTTATAGTCTTGTCTTATAGTCCTCACTTTCTTTGGAATTTGTTTTAAAATCTCTACCTTTGTACGATATTGTTTCCTCCCTAGACATTTTCAAAATTAAATCTCTCACACATCTCCTAGAGAAGCGTATGTGGATTTCTCTTGGACAGTTATTGCGTCTGGCATAGCTTGTGCTAACCCTGTACACCTCATCAAACTCTTTAATGAAGTCATCTTTTTCTTTCCCTAACCATTCAGCCAATATTTCTGCCATCAATGTTCTAATGTTTCATTTTTTGCTTCGGCCACATTTTGGAACCTTAAATATGCCAGAGCTTTGTCCATTTTGAGATGAACCATTTCCATTTCTCTAAGAACATTTTTAAATTCCTCATCCATCCTTTCAAAGTTAGTCTCCATGCGTGTTGTTCTACTCTATATATCTTTTATTTTCACTTCATTTTTCTCCATGGCCTGCTGTAGGGACCGTATCTTTCCCTCCACCTTCGATATATCCGCTTTCATTTCAGCCTTCAGTTTCCCCATCTCATCTTTCAGTTCGCTTATGTCTGCTCTAGTTTCATTATGATTTTTAATCATCATTTCTTGCATTTTAGATATAGCTTCCTGTAAGGATAATAACGAAGTTTGTATATTAATGTTGGGGACATTAGGCTGCTTTTCCCCTATTAGGGACTCCTCGATAGTTTTTTGAGTTGTTGGTGGGGTGGGTGTCAATGTAGTCGATAGGGTCGGAGTAGCCCTCCTTCCTGTTTTTAGGGCCATAGTTGTCATGGATGTCATCTCTCTAAGTATTTGTTTTTGTTGATGCACAATTTTAGATATATTATCCCAAATCACCATTCAGTGTTTGGGTCCTGTATTTAATAGTCTATTCTCGTATTTCAATTAAATATCTCGCTCAACAATCTTTTCCCCTATATTATGAATAGGTATCTACTACAATATTCTAGTGTATATAATAAGAAAATTGGTCAACAATAGTACATCAATTAACACTTTAAGGAATTAATCTTAAATATCTTAAGTAGTCTAAATAGATTATAAATAGTTTATATCAACAGAGTTTTTCCCTTTACTATTAATACTTAAATCAGTAATCACTTAACTCTATAAGGATAATATACCCCCCTCTTTCTTTCTTTTTTTTCCCCAAATAAGTAAGATTATGTAAGCTATTTAGAAAATACAATAAGGAGGCAAGGGACAAAATAATGAGAGGAAAGGTAAGAGAGAGATTACTTCAACTTCAAAAAATCAACAGACAAAAAGCAAGGAATTCATCTTAAAAAGCAAATAGTGCCAAAATAGTGATATTAATTAGTACCACGTAGTAAAAGAAGCAAGTTGGGTAAGTTAATAATCCATCTTCCAGCTAAAGGGTTCTTTTCAGCATTCCAATCAGCAAATGGTATAATGTGCTGACTAATCTTCAGCCCCAAAACTGTCTTTCCCAGTCTTCTGTTTGTCTCTGCCTACTTCCTCTTGCTTCTTCTTCTTTCTTTCCCTTCCCACTTTTAATTCAACGTACAAATCTTCCACAGTCCAATATAATACTCAGTCTGTCCTCTCCACAGTATTAAGTAGATGTAATAGTCGTATTGTACTCAAATGTGAGGATTCATAAGACTCGATTGATATCAAAATTCTTACGCCTCCGTCGCCTCCCTTTTCTCAAATAATGTCAAAAAGAAAGGACCCAAAAGTCAGATGAAGCCCCTCACAAAATCCGGACCTCCGATCTCCTGGTTTTAACAATCTTCCTCTTTCCCCGGAGCTTCTCTTTCACACGCTGAAATCTGCACTTTCACTCTTGTGCTTAAGCTTTTCCGCTCTCCCTTATAGCCCTTTCATTTTTTCCCAGCCGCTTTTCTGGCCGCTTTCTGTCCGACTTCTAAAAGTGCTGATCACAACCAGGAAAGAAGATTTTACGTCGCTGTCATTCTTCTATCATTCTACTCTCTTCAGTCTTCAAAGAATCCAAATTATATAACAATTTTTCAATTCCTATTACTCTCGATCTCGCAGGCTGTCACTGCTTTGCTTATTCACCTCAGTGGCAGACCGGACTTGAAGCCGCCATAGAATGACAGCTTACTCTTCTGCGCCGGGCTCAGGAGCTTTCCTCTTCACTGTCAGGGGGGTTGCCTTCCCCACTCTACCGCTCGAGGTTCTCCACGTTGACACGAACCTCTCTGGGGTTCGTGTATCCCTGGGGGATCGCTCCTGGCACCAGAAAAGGTGTTCGAAGACCGTGACAGTCTTCTTCACCTCCGTTCGTCCCTGTCCTGCCACCGGAAGCTCCAGAAGAAATTGTTTCTTACTGGTTACAAACTGTGGGAGTTCTTGTCAACATACTTGGAAGCTATCAGATTAGCAGAGGCTGCACTACTGCATCTAAATCTAGTTTACAAACATCTGACAATCAAAGTCGTAAATAGTTCTCATCCCAATAATCATGTCTTCAATTAAATGTAAAGCCATTGATCTTCAAAATTGTTCACCTTTTTATCATTGTAACAAATATCAAGTTAGAAGGAATGAGTTAGAAGTGAAAATAAATTTGTGACTCACTGAATGTATCTAAACAAAACTACATAAAGTATTGAGACCATGTAATTTGGCATTAGGACATGCCCCAGGGTATTATAGGTACTGACAAAAAATGGCATTCCTAATATCTTATTCTCTGCTGCCACAAAATATTATCTTTTAGAGGAGAGGATAATGATTTCAAGCAGGTAATACCAAATCACTTTCCTCACACAAGTTCTGTTGTATCCCAGAAAGCATGTTAAATATTTGTACAATTAATAGAATATGTAACTACCGTGTTTCTCCGACAATACGCCCCCCCCATATGAAGACCCAGCATGTTTTCTAGGCATAAGGTGAAATTAAGCCCCTCCCACAAAATTTAGGCCTATTTAAACCATGCATTCCCCATCAATTCTCACATTGCTTGAACTATACGACATGAAAAGAAATGCAGCGGGGGGGAAACTTGCCTTTAGGAGCCCCCTGCAGGTAGCCTTGGCTAGGGCACCCCAAGGGCAGACTCACCTCTATCGGCCAATAGAAGTGCCCTACGGGCAGAATCACTCACCACGAGGCCGCTTCTATTGGCCAATAGAAGCTCTCTGAGGCTAGAGTTACCAGCCGCTTCTATTGGCTGATAGAAGTAGCCTCATGGACCACATGCCTTGCCATGGCAGCCATGCCTCGCCATGAGGCCATTTCTATCAGCCAATAGAACTGCACCGAGGGCAGAATCACCAGCCGCTTCTATCTGCTGATAGAAGTGGCCTCATGGTGAGGCATGGCTACGCATCGGGTTCCCAACTGCAAACTCAGTCATGTATGTATACCGTTGTCAGAGTAAATATCAGACAATCTCAAGATTCCGGCTGCATTTCTGCTTCCCGAGCCAGCTGCTCTTCTTTGCCCCCTCAGATAGCCCTATTTCCCCCCCTCCCCCAATTTCCCACTGCAACTACTTGGATGGAATGGGTTGCAGGAGAGTCGCTAAAGAAGCTGATCCACCTATCACCTGCAATGGGCAGTTCTGGGCCCCTCCACTTAGGCTGCCAACTAAGGGAACTCACAGTTTACTCAATTGCTCAACTGGTTTCAAAGGCTGGTTGGGGGGGGATCTTTGTGCCCCTTGCCATCCACTAGCATCTTCAAGGAGGAAGGTATGCTTCAAGGTGGAACACGGAGATTGCTGTCTGTAAAACTGGGAGCTAAACAGCCCACCTTTCTCCTACCTTCTTCTCAAGGTTTTGCTTGCAGTCCAATCACTGACAGGTGGTTGAGTCCAGCTTCAGCTCTCCCTTGTGTGGTTGGTGGGTTTTTTTTGGCATCTCTTTTTTAACAGTACAAGGGTGAGGGTAATCCACAAATATAGTTTTGACTTATACACAGACATTGTTGTCTGTGGTGTGGTTTGCACAAATAAGGCACCTATCTTGCCCCGTTCCTGTAGTTTGCCCGTAGAATAAGTCAATACACATCTCTTAAATCCCCCATTCAAATAACTTAAATATTACAATATTCATAGACAAAGGAAGGGGACGGTAGCATGTGTGTTACTTTTCCTCAAAGTCCAAATAATCGCAAGTCCAATATTTATTTGCATTTTATTCTACCCTTCCTTCAAAGTAGGGTGGTATTGCATTCTTCTTTAATTAATAATTTTCAAACAAAAGTAAGTTAGAATAGTGCATGGATCAAAGTCATTCAAGAGACTTTGTGGCCAAGCACAAAGTTGAACTACTAAGCTGTTCCTGATCTAGTGACAGGATTGCTCACCCCATATTTAGGTGTGTATATATTTCATTTCTATTGCATGCCTAGTTGGATCCTTTAAAAAAGAGTGGCTAATGCTGCCAGTCAGAAGCACACTGCAGTTATTGGGAATATCTAGATATCATCATACTTTACTCGTCAGTCTATATTTTCTGCTTCTGTTTTTTTATACAATAAAAAAAATCCATTGAAAAATAATAGGTGAAATAACTGCAGTCCATTTCTGACTGGCAGCATTAGCCACTCTTTTTTAAAGTTATTTGAATGTCCTGGCATATCTAGGAATGGGGAATTTAAGAGATGTGTATCGTCTTATTCTACGGGCAAACTATAGGAATGGGCAAGGTAAGTATTGTAGTTGTGCAAACCATGCCACAGACTACAATGTCTGTGCAGAAGCCAAAACTATACTTGTGGATTTCCCTTGCCCTTGTACTGTCTGAAAAAGAGATGCCAAAATACCCCACCAATCACACAAGGGAGAGCTGAAGCTGGACTCAATCACCTGTCAGTGATTGGGCTGCAAGCAAACCTTGAGAAGTAAGTAGGAGAAAGGCGGGCTGTTTAGCTCACAGTTTTATGGACAGCAATCTCTGCGTTCCTCCTTGAAGCATACCTTCCTCCTTGAAGATGCTAGTGGATGGCAAGGGGCACAAAGATCCCCCCCGACCTCCCTTTGAAACCAGTTGAGCAATTGACTAAAGTGTGAGTTCCCTTACTTGGCAGCCTAAGCGGAGGGGCCTGGAACTGCCCATTGCAGGTGATAGGTGGAATCAGCTTCTTTAGTGACCCTCCTGTGACCCATTCCATCCAAGTGGTTGCAGTGGGAAATCGGGGGTGGGGGGAAATAGGGCTATCTGAGGGGACGAAGAAGAGTGGCTGGCTCGGGAAGCAGAAATGCAGCCGGAATCTTGAGATTGTCTGATATTTACTCTGACAACGGTATATGTACACAATTGAGTTTGCACTTGGGAACCTGATGCATAGCCATGCCTCACTATGAGACCACTTCTATTAGCAGAAATGGCCTCATGGCGAGGCGTGGCTGCCATGGCGAGGCATGTGCTCCACGAGGCTACTTCTATCAGCTGATAGGAGCAGCTGGTGACTCTGGCCTCAGGGCGATATGAGTGTGTGTGCGGTCCTCTAGGTGGGGGTGCGCATGGGGGGAGCAAATTAAATCACCCCTGAAAAGATGGCCCAGCTGTTTTTTCACGGCTCCAAAAAAAAAAGGGTCCAGCCTTATTTTGTGAAAAACATGGTAGATCCAAGAATCTTTATTGGACTTCATATACAAGATACTTATTCACATTCAGAAACCAGCCAACATCGCCAGGTATGATTCACATAGCTTTATCCTCTAATGGAGAGAAATATTCATCATTTTTGTGAAGGTAACTATGTTCAATAGTAGATTATGCATATATGGGCAAGAAACAAACATCTCTTCATAGGCATAAGAGTTACATGATTAATTCTATGACTCACACTCTCATAAGGAAAATAAGTTATTTAAAGCAACTACAATCAGTCTAGAATATTTAACTGAGCAGCAATCAAACAGCTTCAACAATTGAATCATGAGCTGAAAAATAACAAGAATGACAAAAAATAGAGGCAAAATAATGTATCAGAAAATAAAAGGTATTTCAATTACAATACTCTTCCTTTTCAGGTTGAAATCAAAGAGTATGCAGCCTTCCCTAACATGCATAATCAAACATCTGGCAAGAACAATTCTGACCAAACTCTGCTATTAAATGGAGTCTGATTCAACAGAACTATTTTAGATCATAAGTATTCAAACAGGTACAGACACAGCAGAATGAGGAAGTGGATGTTATAGTCAGAAATCACAGATATGAGTTTGCATTTTTAAAGGAAAAAACATGCTGGATATTTTTAAGTTTGTGAATTGCCACATCTGCCACATTAGTTTGCCAACTACAATTATTTCCTGGGAGGTACACTTTCTAAAGGAGAGAAAAGCATGGTTTAGTCTTCAGCGCTGATTAATATTGCACTTTGATCTTGCAGGACATATCTAGTTTCAATCAAAAGCATTTGGTGCAGCCATCATATACTTCTATTAAGAAACATCAAGTTTTTATCAAGTTGGCATGTTCTTGGGTAAATCTTAATGTATCAACAGATTAGTATTAATACATAATGGAAATAAATCAGGCACACAAACAGCAATAGAGATTCTCAGTTTAAAACAGCAGTTGTCTTCAAGATATACAAGTTCTCTTGATATCAATGAAGCTCCTATATAGGCAACTACATTGCACAGACAGAATGTCTAGACAGACAAAAACAATATTCAAGTAGAATTCTTTATTAGCCAAGTGTGATTAGACACACAAGGAATTTGTTTCCAGTGCATAAGCTCTCAATGTACATACAACAATTGTGATATCATTAAAATCTCCATTGTAAAATACATTCATCATAAAACATTAGATATAACATTTAGTGATAGTCATGGATACTAAATAAGCAATCAACATAAATCATACTAGGATACTAAGTGAACAATATAAATTGTAAGATACAAGCAACAAATTTATCGTCATAAGATAGGGAGTTAGGTAATAGGGAAGGTGAGAACAATGACGGTAATACTGACTTTTAAGATACTTTGAAAATGTTGTGGGAATTAGTTGTTTAGCAGAATGATGGCATTGGGGAAAAACTGTCCTTGTGTCTAGTTGTTCTGGTGTGCAATGCCCTATAATACGGATGTCAAACTCAATTTGGCCAGCTCCTACTGCTGCTGTGCTTGCTCTCCTTGGCCAGGTTGCTCATGGTGTGTGGAAGGGCAATGTGTGTGGGGCAGAGGGAGGCTCACTTCCTCTCCTTGCCAGGAGATATGACTGTTTAACCAAAGCATTCTCAACAATAGGATGGGAGACCACTTGCAGAGATCAGGAGGAGGGGAGAAAAGGTTGACAAAAGGCAGCAGGGCTGCTGATGGCCAAGTGCTAAGGCAGGATTTTCTTTAGACATTCCCTCCTTCTCATTATAATCTTCCTTCCTTCCCTTCCTTACTTTTTCCCTTTTCTTCTTTTACCTTCCCTCTCCCCTCTCCTTTCTTTCTTCTTCCTTCCCCCATTTCCTTCTTTTTCCTTCCTTGCTCTCTTCCCCTCATTTAAGAATAGAGGTAAGATAGTTGCTTTTATATAAATATATAATCTTTAAAGGGCTCTCCTGTAGGGACTCTGCCATGGTCTAATTCGGACTGGAAATATAGCAAAGGAAAATATTTTCCCCCACTCTGCTTTGTCCTGTTTTACCCACTGGAAATGGCTGTTTGCAATACACAAGGAGGGGATAGCTTGCCAAGAGCTCACAATTCAAGAGTTAAGTGCACAGGAGACATCTCAGGGTGGGGAAACCATGGGGGACCTAGTGCTAAAACAGGCCCTCAAGGCCTCCCCGACCTACTAAGATACCTCATGCTTCTCCTTCCCTTCCTGCCACACTGGACTTACTTTGCAAACATCTGTTTCCTCTCTGCCACTGTTTTTTGCCTTTCAGGGAGGGAGGGGAGAGTTGGCTTGGAAATGCTTTTCGTGCTGAGAATAGATGTTCCTGGGTGCCATAATATAGCACAGGTTCTGTTGTGGCTCCGGGCTTGGATTCAGCTCCTGTGATTGATATGAGTTCAAGTGAGGAGGTCATGGCAGAAAAATATGAGCCGGCCTGGCTTACTGATTGGACTGATAACCAGGATGAGGAGATGGACGTGACAAAGGACGACAGACCTGATGTATTAGAATTGTCAGGACCTTTGACCTCCTCTGGTTTCTTATCTGATCAACAGCCGGGAATGGCTGACAGGGAAGTTTTGAGAGAGTCTTCTAGTGGAGATGAGAACTTGGAAAATTTGTGGTTAAATGTAAAAAATAGAAGACGGTTGAGAAGGCAAAATCAGCTGGAGCGAATGAGAAGAGCGAGTCAGTAAATTAGCACGTTGCCTCAATGAGTATAAAAGGACACAGCTGGGCTGGTACATTTTGCCAGGAACAAAGTGACTATTTGAGTGAGGACGTTACAGCAAGGAGCTCTGAGACTGGAGATTTATTGCCAGGACTGGTTTGCCGGACAGAGTAAAGATTTATGCTGTGGTTTCTGCCAGCCATTATCTTGTAAGACTTCTTTCCATTTGATTTAATTGTGAAACAGCTGCTTTCTGTTTTGTTCATTTGAATTTTGAAGGGGAGTCATAACATTATTGTTCCTGGCCACAAACAAACCATCTTTAAAGCAAGATGGATTCAAATCAACTGCAGCGTTTGGTAGAGCAGCAACAACAACAAATTAATCAGCTACTGCAAAGCAATGTGATGCTTCAGAATCAGGTAACACAATTGCTGAATTATGTTTCCAGCTTATCAAGCCCTGCTGCTGTTCCCCCTGCCCCTCCTGTGAGGAAAAGCCCAGTATCCATGCCGGAGAAATTTTCTGGGAAAATGGACAGGTTCCCGGCATTTATGGGTCAATGCCAATTGTTTATCTCTCTGAAGCCTGAAGAATTCCCAACCGACCAGTCTAAAATAGGATTTATGATCAGTTTATTAACTGGGCAGGCTGCTAATTGGGCTACTCCCTTGTTAGTTCAAGATAGCCCATTGTTGAACAATTTCCAGGGTTTTCTCCAACAAATGAGAGTGATGTTTGAGAACCCAATTAAGATACAAACTGTGGACAGACGGTTACGGGACATTAATCAGGGGAAACGTTCCCTGCAGGAATACGTTGCAGAATTTCGTTTGCTGTGTATGGACTCTAACTGGAATGAACCGGCTCATATGGCTGCATTCCAGGAAGGCTTTTCTGATGCCATCAAAGATGAGCTGGTCCATGCAGAGCGGGCTTTAACTTTGGATGCATTGATAGTTCAGTGCTTATGAATTGAAGCTCGTTTACAGCAACGTGGACGCAAACAGCTCGTTATGGAACCATCTTCGTTTTCTCATGCACAACCCACGCCACCGAGAGTTTTCCAACCCACGGTTAATGCTGAGGAGCCGATGGAGTTAGGCGCACTCCGCCCTCGCTTAACAGTGCGAGAACGTTTGAGAAGGTTCCAGGAAGGCTTGTGCCTTTATTGCGGGGGTCCGGGACATTTTGCAAATTCCTGCACTCGAAGAAGGACTCGCAGACCTGTGCCTGAAACCACTCCTGGCCCGTCGGGAAACGGGGTAGGCCCGACCTCAGGGAAACCCTAGGTCGGGCACATCCTCCACCCCCATCCCAAATTGCCGAAGTAAATCCTGGTCCTCCTCAGCATTTACTTTTGGACACTTGTATCTTCTTACAGTCCCAGAAGGAAGGAATTCCTGCCGTTGCGCTGGTGGATTCAGGGGCTACAACCAGCTTTATGGACTGTGCTTTTGTTAAACATTTTGGAATTCCTTTGATTCCTGTGAATCCACCCATTAAGGTGGAAACCGTAGATGGGCGTGAACTCAAGTCGGGACCCATTCGCTGCGCTACTCAGCCAGTGCGTATGCTTATTGGAGATCATGAGGAGGCGATAAGTTTTTATGTCACCTCAAACCTCCATCTCCCTTTGGTGCTCGGAATGTCCTGGTTGCGTTTGCATGATCCGTTGGTGGCTTGGTCGCAGAACGCCATTTCTTTTCCAAGCCTACAATGTGTGGACCAGCTGAGGCATGTTTGTGCTGGCCAAGATATCGCCGCTCCTGCTGTCTCAATTCCTTCAGAGCTGTCGGATTTCTCCGATGTTTTCAGTGAACAGGAGGCAGACCGATTACCCCCACATCGTGCTTATGATTGTCCCGTGGACCTGATACCAGACGCTCCATTGCCAAAGGGGAGATTATACTCCATGTCAGAGCCCGAGTTGGTTGCACTCCAAGAGTTTTTGGATAAAAACTTAGCTCGGGATTTATTCGACCCGTCATCCCCTCTTCGGCTCCCGTTCTTTTTGTTAAGAAGAAGTCGGGAGAACTGTGTCTCTGTTGTGATTATAGACGACTAAATTCTATCACCGTGAGTAATAGCTATCCCTTACCACTCATTCCGAATTGATGGACCGGTTGGGGGAGGCTACTATCTTCACTAAACTCGATCTGCGTGGGGCTTACAACCTGGTTCGATGCGCAAGGGGGATGAGTGGAAGATGGCGTTGGCACTTGTTATGGTCATTTCGAGTACACCGTCATGCCATTTGGTCTAACCAACGCTCCCGCTGTATTCCAGCATTTGATGAACGACATTTTTTGGGACATGCTGGATCGGTTTGTCGTGGTGTATCTGGATGATATTTTAATCTACTCTCGGTCCAGGGATCACCACCTTCATCAGGTCCGTCCAAGTGCTGCAGCGTCTTCGGGAGCATAAGCTCTATGCAAAACTGGAGAAGTGTTTCTTTTTCAGTCGTCGATAGAGTTTTTAGGGCACATCATTTCTCCCGAGGGTATTGCTATGGACCCTAAAAAGGTTGAGGCATTGTGTAGTTGGGAAGCCCTCGTCAGTCAAGGACGTCCAACGTCTTTTGGGATTCACCAACTACTATCGGACTTTTATCCCAGACTTTGCTAAAGTAATGGACCCCATAACTCAGCTCCTCCGTAAGAAGGTCCCGTTTGTGTGGGGGCCCCCACAACAACAGGCTTTTGACATTTTAAAGAAAGCATTTGTAGCCGAGCCGATATTGAGGCATCCTGATCCGAATCGTCCATTTGTGGTCGAGACAGATGCCTCTAATGTCGCTATCGGAGTGGTACTGTTACAAGCTTCTAAGGATGGCGCGCCTCTTTTCCCATGCGCATACTATTCTAGGAAGCTCACAGCTTCAGAGCGCAACTACACCATCTGGGAAAAGGAGTTGTTGGCCATTAAGGCTGCTTTGAGACCTGGAGACATCATTTAGAGGGGGCTCAGCACAAGGTAGAGGTTCGGACAGATCACCGAAACTTGGAACATTTGACCACAGCTAAAAAATTGAACCAACGCCAGATTCGGTGGTCGTTGTTTTTTGCCAGGTTCAATTTCTCCGTTACTTATGTTCCGAGTGGACAGAATCGGAGGGCAGACGCATTGTCTCAGAAGCCCGAGTATATTGGGCCCGAGGATCCTCTTCCTCTACGAACGGTGTTACCACCAGAATCCTTGGCTGTACTGCAAGATCCAGTAGACTTGCGGGCTTGCATACGAGAGGCGCAACGATTGGATGCGTGGACGCAGCAGAGACGGGGGGACGTCGGACCTGATTCTCCATGGTCCATTGAAGAGGACTTGCTCCAACATCGGGGTTTATTATACGTACCTACCAGGTCGTTGAGAGCTCTCATCATGACACAATGTCCTGATAACCCCACTGCTGGCCATTTTGGATTTTATAAAACCTTGCATTTGGTCACCCGGACTTTTTGGTGGCCTCGGGTTCATCACAATGTGTTCTCTTACGTCGCTTCTTGGGTCCAGTGTAGGCAAGCAAAAGCGGCGTCGGGTGCGCCCCCTGGACTCCTCCAACCATTGCTGACTCCGGGCAGACCATGGGGAGCGATCTCCATGGACTTTCTCACGCATTTACCATCCTCATCGGGCTTCACGACAGTGCTCATGGTAGTTGATATGCTGACTAAAATGGCTCATTTCATTCCCTGTCGGAGATTACCTTCATCCCGCACTACGGCTCTGCTATTTTTACAGCATATCTTTCGTCTGCATGGACTGCCAGATAGAGTGGTTTCTGATCGTGGGGTTTAGTTTACTGCACAGTTTTGGAAACAGTTAATGGCAGCGCTATAAGTTCAGGTGTGCTTAGCGTCAGTGCACCATCCGGAAACTGATGGCGGGACTGAGAAGGTGATTGGCATTCTTACCCAATATTTGAGGTGTTTTGTTAATCAGCGACAAAGCGATTGGGCGAAATACCTCCCATTGGCAGAATTCGCTTTTAATAACTCGCAGCACACCTCCACTCGGGTAACGCCATTTTTTGCGAATGTAGGTTATCATCCGCGCTTCTTCCCATTAACTTGGATGGATTCACCGGTTCCTGAGACACAAGATTTTCTGGAGGAACTACAAGCGGTCCACCGTTTAGTAAGGCAACAACTTGAACAAGCGAAAGAGGACTATAAACGGTTTGCGGACCGGTCACGTCGAGCACCGCCTCCGTTAGCTGTGGGTGACAAGGTGTGGTTGTCCATGAAACACCTTCGGATCGATCGCCCAATTAGGAAATTGGACCATCGTTTCATCGGTCCATTCCCGATTGAGGCGGTTATCAACCCTGTGGCATACCGGCTCACCTTACCGCGCTCCATGCGTATTCATCCTGTATTCCATTGCTCTCTTTTGGTTCCTGACTTCCCGGACTGTCCTCTGCGTGCTCCAGCTGGTACGACTTCCCCATCAACGCCCCGTGAGGAGGCGGAGGTTGATGACACGGTGGTCAGCGTTACTGATTTGCGTTGGCTCAAGGGTCGTTTCCAGTATTTAGTCGGGAGGAGAGTGGATGACTCGGAAATTTGCTCATGGACGGATGCATCTGCAGTTCATGCTCCAGGAATCATTCGGGACTTTCATGAACATTTCCCTTTGAAACCACATCCAGATCGTCAGACCCGGGGGAAGGGCCCTGCGGTGAGGGATAGTGTTGTGGCTCCGGGCTTGGATTCAGCTCCTGTGATTGATATGAGTTCAAGTGAGGAGGTCATGGCAGAAAAATATGAGCCGGCCTGGCTTACTGATTGGACTGATAACCAGGATGAGGAGATGGACGTGACAAAGGACGACAGACCTGATGTATTAGAATTGTCAGGACCTTTGACCTCCTCTGGTTCCTTATCTGATCAACAGCCGGGAATGGCTGACAGGGAAGTTTTGAGAGAGTCTTCTAGTGGAGATGAGAACTTGGAAAATTTGTGGTTAAATGTAAAAAATAGAAGACGGTTGAGAAGGCAAAATCAGCTGGAGCGAATGAGAAGAGCGAGTCAGTAAATTAGCACGTTGCCTCAATGAGTATAAAAGGACACAGCTGGGCTGGTACATTTTGCCAGGAACAAAGTGACTATTTGAGTGAGGACATTACAGCAAGGAGCTCTGAGACTGGAGATTTATTGCCAGGACTGGTTTGCCGGACAGAGTAAAGATTTATGCTGTGGTTTCTGCCAGCCGTTATCTTGTAAGACTTCTTTCCGTTTGATTTAATTGTGAAACGGCTGCTTTCTGTTTTGTTCGTTTGAATTTTGAAGGGGAGTCATAACAGGTTCAGGCATCCATCCTCTTTTGCAGAAAGTCAGGGACCCAGAAACTTTCATTGTTGGCATGAAAAGTGCGGTGCCAGTCTCCTGCTCCTCCCCACAACTACTTTCCATCACAGCTGTGACAGGGATACTCCTACCTACTAAAATCCATGGCGGACGGAGCTCCTTGAACAATCCATCACATGGCTTGGGAAGGTTGCCATGGAATTGGCCAGGTGCAGGACCCAATGCTGTCCAGGGCCTGGGTGTGCTGCTCACTCGCGTGCACAGGCCTTACTGTTTGAGTGTGCTCCTCACACCTGGGTCACACCAGAGTTTGCTGCACCCAGGGAGGAATGAGATCCCATTGTCCTATGGAGCACATTTACATGCAAATGGGGCACCTGGAGCAATCTTTGAAGGCAAGCCTGCAGCTGCGCCTCTGCTTTCTTCAGGTTGGATGCAGTTGGGGCATCCAAGCTGCTGGCAGTGGCAGCCACCTGAGCAACCATGATTCCCCCTTCCCAGCCAGCCAGCACCACCTGACTAATTTCTTGCCTGGCCAGTGCAAAGCCTCCATCTGGTGCAAAGTCTCCATCTGCTTCTCCTTCTCCCTGCTCAAGCTGCAATGGGCTCCATGGGACAGGGTCCCATTCCTCCCCTGATGTATCGACCTCTAGCATTGGGCTCCATAGGACAACAAGGTCTCATTTCTCCCCTAACATGGCAAACTCCAGTGGGCTGGACTTGGGTGTGAGGGGCCCGGCCCCATGATGCTGACTCATTCAGTTGAAGGCTTCATTCCTGCACTCAAACAGTAAGGCTGGCTGTGGAATCGTAATCAGCTGGGTGCAGGAATCAATGCCATCCTTGGCCAATGTGCGCTGCTCACTTGTGTGCATTAGCCTTACTGTTTGAAGGCAGGAACAAAGCCTTTAAGACAGGGGGCAACACAGGACCAGGCCCCTAACACCTGTGTCCAGCCTGCTGGAACTCACCACACCAGGGGAGAAATGAGAGACCCCCATTGTCTTTCCGCTTAAGATGAGAGGATGAGGAGGAAGAGAAGAACAGTGAGGCTTTGCACTGGCCAGCTGGCCAGGCTGGCAGTAGGTCAGGCAGGCTGGCTGGTTGGGGAGGGGAGATCATGGCTGGTCAGATGGCTCCTGCCACCACTGCCACTGCCAGCAACTTGAGTGGCCCAGCTGTGTCCAAGCTAAGGGAAGTGGAGGTGCAGCAGCGGGCTTGCTCTCAAAGATCACTCGAAGCACCCATTTACATGCAGATGCTCTATTTGTGTGCAAGCATACTCCGTGAGACAACAAGGTCTAATTCCTCCTCTGATGCAGTGAACTCCGATGTCCTGAACTTGGATGTGTGGGGCCTGGCACCACGATGCTGCTTCATTCTGTTGAAGCCTTCATTCCTGCACTCAAACAGTAAGGCTGGCTGTGGAATTGTAATTGTCCAGGTGCAGGACCAATGCCATCCTTGGTCCACATGCACTGCTCACTTTTGTGTGCCAGCCTTACTGAAGGCACCACAGGGCCAGGCCCCTAGCACCCATATCCAGCTTGGTGGAGCTCGGCACACCAGGGAAGGAATTCCCAAACATTCCTTGCAGCAGCGGGTAGCCAGAACAAGCAAGACCAGCCACACAGTAGCAACACACCACTTCCACCAACTTGAAGTCCTTGCCCTGTACTGCCAAAACCCCTCATCTCTCTTTGGAGAGGAGCTGTAACACACAGCCTTTGCTGGCAGTTGCCACTTCAACCTCCCACCCACACTCTGCCATCAATTTACTACACACATACACACAAACACACACACACACCATGGAATTTCTCAACTTCCCACACTTCAGATCTAGAAAAACATGCTAATTGCCAACTTCCCACACTTTTCTCAGATCTAGAAAAACATGCTAATTGTCAGGACTCCAACAAATTCACCCCATTCAAATCATAAGTCTCTAGTCGCATCTCAGAGAAAAGAAAATTGATTTATTAGAAGTAGCCATGTTGGTATTGGCAACTGATACTAAAATACATGATTCATTTCCCCCTTGACCCTGGTCTTCCTGTCACCCCCTGGATGTGTATTCTCCAATGGACATATCCATACCCAAGAGTCATCAATCATGCTCTCCAGTAATGTCCTTGCGCTCCAACAACTTTGGGCTGCCAGGGTGATTATCTAGGCACTTAAGAAATGCACTGTTTTCCCCCACTCCCTTTTTCTGGCAGCTAAAAAGACCAAAGGAGTATCTTTTTAGTTGACATTAATTTTTAATGGTCTCATCAAGCTACAAATGCCTCTGAACAGGGCCCAGATCTCTAACAAATGTGGGAGGGGGGGAGGATAGAGGCTGTTCAGTCCTATGCCAAGCTCACAAAGCATTGCAAATTTCTCTCCCTTCAGGACTTAGATCTGCAGTGGTGCTTTGGCCCTGCCCCTTGGGCATGCTCATAAGAGGCAGCGAGTGCATGAGTGCTGGCATCCTGGGCAAAAGGGAAGAACCCAGAATGCAGTCCCCAGGGATGCCAGGCCCCAGTGCTCACCACCTCCTGTGCACCTGCTAAGAGGGTGAAGGTGAGGCAGTGCTGCATATCTAAGGCTGGCTGTGGTCTGGTCCATATGGCTGCCACCAGGTTGCAGATCAGTGCCCAGTCGGCCTGGGCTGGAACCAAGATGCCACAGGTCAGTCCTTCCGTGTTTCCAGAGTGTGCAGCAAGCTGGATCTTTCCACCTTGTGGGCCAATTCCAGCCCAAGGGCCTTGAGTTGGACACCCCTGCCCTATAGTGTCATTTTGAGGGTAGAAGTTGAAACAATTTATGTCCAGGATAGCAGGGATCTTAGATATTTTCGCTGCCTTCTTTCTGGCTCATGCAGTATATAAGTCTTCAATGGTAAGCAGAGTTGTAGCAATTGTTTTTTCTGCAGTTCTAATTATCTGCTGAAGTCTGTGTTTGTCTTATTGGTTGCAGAGCCAAACCTGATAGTTATAGAGGTGCAGATGACAGACTCAATAATTCCTCTGCAGCTGTATCAGCAGCTTCTTAGGCAGCCTGAGCTCTCTGAGTTGGTGCAGAAAGAATATTCTTTGCTTTGCTTTTTTGATGACATATTTGATGTTAGGGTCCATTGTAAGTCCTGAGATATTAAAAAATCTAGAAACTTGAAGGTCTCTATAGTTGCTACTGTGTTGCCTAGTATTGTGAGTGGTGGTAGTGTAGGAGGACTTCTCTTAAAATCTACTATCATTTCTACAGTTTTAAGTATGTTTAGTTCAAGACTGTTCTGGCTGCACCACAACTCTTGTTCAACCTCCTGTCAATATGCAGATTCGTCATTGTCTCAAATCAGACCAATCACTGTTGTATCATCTGCAAACTTCAGTACTTTAAGAGGGAGATGCAGTCTTTGAGATGCAGTCATTGGTATAGAGAGAGCAGACAGCCCTGAGGGGCTGGCTATGCTAATTGTACAGGTATCTGATGTGATTCTCCCTGGCATCACTTGCTGATTTCTATCTGTTAGAAAGCTTATGATCCACTTACAAGTGTAGTCAGGCATGGCCAACTGATCTAGTTTAGCTAGAGGAATATCTGGAATTACTGTATTGAATGCTGAGCTGAAGTCTACAAAAAGGACCCTTGCATAGGTCTTTAGAGATTCAAGATATTGTAGGTAGGATATAGTGCAGAGCCCTATTGACAGCATCATCTGCCGATCTATTTGTTCAGTATGTCAGTGCAGTCAAAGTTTTAACTTTGTCTCCTCAGTCCAAGACTTCACTGATTTAATTGTTGGTTTTAAGCCTTTGTCTATAAATAGGTAAAGGTGAATTGATCAGTGTCCCATAGCTGCTCATGGTAAAGACTGATAAGCAACTTTTAATGTTGTACAGCAGTGTTCAATCGTATTCTTGCCCCTAGTGAGACAGTTGACATGCTGAAAGTATTTTGGTAGCTCTTGGCTTAGGTTAGCACTGTTGAAGTCTCCTAACACAATGGGGAGTGAATCTGAATTTTACTTCAGCCCACATAATCTGATCAGTTTGTAATACATTGTTTATGCAAGTTTGTGGAGGAGCATACACTGCAAATAGTAATGAGGAAAACTCTCATAGAGAATAAAATGATTTGCTATTGATAATTAATGCACCTAAGTCCACACCACAGAATTTCTTTAGTGTAGTTATATTTTTGCACCATATAAAAGCAAAGACCTCCCTCCCTTCTTTTTACCAGATATGTTTCTGCAATTCTGCCTGCCTCCTGTATCTGAAACCATGGGATATACAGGCTGCTATCATCAATTGACTCACTTAGCCTGGTTTTAGTGAAGCAGAGAGCTGCTAAGTTGTAAAAATCAGAGTTGCATCTGTTTAAAAGAAGTATTTCATCCATCTTATTAGTGAGTGAACGTAAATTAGTCAGAAAGAGTGGAGGAATTGAAGTCTTTATTCCACTTTTTCTTAGTCTATTTAAAATCCCCTCTCTTACCTCTTTTCCACCTCTGTTGTCTCCTTTTGTTTTTGTTTGTTCTTTGTTTAGTTTATACTAAAAGTTCATGATATAATGGAAATAAGATAAGGGCAGATGTGACCTTCTCCAGAAGGAAAGACTGGAATATTTTCTCAATTGTTCAAGTAATCCTTAAGCTATTATTGCTAATTGAATAGAAAGCCATACAATTATACTCAAGAATTGGATGCATGCTACTGAGATCAGAGGAGAGGCTTTGTTTGAATTTTGTTCTACTAGAACATTATGCAAAAATTAAAGCTGCCATACACAGCCTGCAAAAATCCACCAACCAATCTTTAAAGTTATGCTGATATTTAAGAGTCATAAGCATGATTCCAACCAAGATATGGTAATTCTGACTAAACTAGGCAATATATTTGAGGAAGTGTTGGATACAGCTTCAGTCTCTGACAGTAGATTGAGACTCATAGGAATTATAGTACAAACATGGGGCAAGTGGGGGGAACCAGTTTGCCTACACTAATTTAATATGATACACTCCAAGCTTCCTAAAGATTAAACCCAATTTGAGAAAGAATCTTCTTAATCTCCTTGAAATTTAAATACAGAAATATGTGAATTTGCATTGGATAGACCAATAAGTAGATTGTTTGTGGCAAAATATAAGAACATATATTTTGTAAAAAAAAAAAGTTTCTTCTTAAAATGAAAACTCAACTTGAAAAACATATAGATTGTGCAAGTAATCTAACTGGAAAAATTCCAGTGTGATAAAGGAGATAAATCTAAGGCCCTTTTCTTTTTTCAGTCAGATTTATGCCAAACTGTTATAACTCACCCATATGACCCTAACACAACCTTCATTCAACTGATGCCTTTTCTGTTTATTAGAAATGCAAATCTCTGGATTTTGAAGTAGCACAATGTGTAGCTAGACAATTTAGAAGGATTTCTGTGCTGATTTATTGAGTTAAGGAACCATTTCTGGTCTGACAAATCACTAATGCAGCTATCTTTTATGCTGCTGCAGTATGCTCAAATTCTAATCTATCTAGATTGGAAGAGGATATTATTAAATAAATGTCAAAATTAAAGTCAAGATTCAGAGAAGAGTCCATGACTCTATTTTAATCAGTGATGTGATTCAATTTTTTTAACAACCGATTCTTTGCCCTAATGACTGGCCGGGTGGACATGGCCAGGTGGTCATGTGACTGGGTGGGAATGGCCAACATCAAGGGGTGCCTCACCAGGCCCCTCCCCTCCCAGCCATTCCTTGTCACACCCAGCCTCAACGTATCTATAGTTCTGTAAAATGTTGTTCACCTTTTTTATTGACTTTATTATCTGCATCTACATACTATAAATGTTCTTTCATGGAGAAAGGAGGAAATGGCTCACATGCAGGTTTACAAGGAGCTGCAATCCCCAAGCTCAATCCAAAGGCAAGGAAGTTCCTGACGGACCCTCAAGGCAACTTGAGCTTGGATGTACACAAAAATGAATGCAGTCAGCCCACACAGCAGCAAGAAGCACAACCATTGTTTGTGGCATGGGAAGACAACCTCCTCAGGAAGTACATCAAAGAAAACTATGAGCTGCCTCTGACACATGACCCTGACCGTGTCTACAAGAATACAAGGGGAGATCCCAATCATGCCCATAACAATGCCAAACACCTCAGTGTACCAACACACCCTGCCAACAATCCTTATGCAGCCTCAGTAGGTGATCCAACATTCAGGAGAGAGTGGGCACTAGGAAGGGGAAGGCTAGATTTGGCAGTTAATGGCATGTATAAGTTTTCTGACAAGCCAGGAAGAGAATATCTACTATGGAAGCGTGTCTTCACACATAACTTTCAGATCGCAAGGCTGCAGCCAGCCAAAGTCCTTGTACATTTGACAGCATGGCTGGGACCACAGTCTGCAGAAATAGTAAAAGACATCTACTCAGCCCAATTAGGGGACCCCGACTCCACCCTTGAGTTAGTGTGGGAGACACTCAGCAATGAGTATGGTGTGCCCACAGTGATGGAATCCTTGCTCTTGGATCGCATCAACAATTTCCTGGACATCAGTCTCAGCAAACCTCACCAGCTAAGGAAATTCTCTACTATCCTTAAACAGATGCAGGCAACACAAAAGGATCCCGACTTGCCAGGATTTACTTGTTTTAACCAGTTCAGAACACAAAGCATAATCATTCAAAAACTACCGCCACAGCTAATCGAATGATGGCTTGAATTATGCCAAGTCTTCAGGGCCAAAAGCCAAAGCAAAGAGCCCTCCTTTTCCTTTCTCGAACAATTTGTGGTCCACCAAGTGAAGTTGCAATGGGGTGCAATGACCCCTGAACCTGCAGACTCAGAGCTAAGTGTTTCCCAACTGACAAAAGAGCCAGACGGAACTCTGCACTGTCCACATTTTTGACACAAACTGCAAAGGGAAAAACCCTCATGTCTGTACATAAAATGGGGGTTGCTACCTTGCTCATAAAGAATATAAGTGAACAACCATCAGGGGCAACTCAATATAAACTTCTAAAAGAAAAGAAAGATCAGATTTGTCCATTCCGCAAGTCCTCGCACGCTGTGAACAGGTGCAGAGGATTTGGAAAGAAGTCCCTGGAGGAAAGTCTGCTACAAGTATTGCAAG
The DNA here is from genome assembly GCF_049901715.1 of Pseudonaja textilis. NCBI lineage: Eukaryota > Metazoa > Chordata > Lepidosauria > Squamata > Elapidae > Pseudonaja > Pseudonaja textilis. Next base: position 57,361,908 of record NC_142008.1, on the reverse strand, counting down.
TCTATGGATCACATGCACAACTAAAGTGCGATGCTACCTATGCAAAAGCAACAAGCACCCAGGCGCCCTGCATCCAGACTCTGAGCCGTCACAGCAGACAACCCCTAACCCTCCCTCAACCAAGGAGCCACTGCATGCTACCAAGGCGCACTTGGAGGTGGTTAAAAAAAAGGTCAATTGTATGGCAGTATGTGGAGACTCACCATCCCCTTGCTCATGTCATCAGATCTGTTTAGCCAATGTCTACCCCGATGGATGCCCAGAAGAAGCCATGAAGATGAATGTAATACTGGATCCTCAGAGCAATCACTCGTTGGCCAGGTCAGCATTTTTTAACCTCTTTAATGTTTGCTCCCTCTGGACTAATGAGTTAAAGATCTGCCTCTAGACATTCATTTTAATAAGAT